>NW_005871628.1:415393-436255 GCF_000147115.1 Myotis lucifugus
CTTTTTAATTTTTATTTATTAAAAAACAAAGACAGGGCACTACCCCTCCGGCGGCTCCTCCCCCTTCCTCCCACGCCCCCGCTCCCCGCACCGGCCTGCGGCCCGGCAAGCACCCCACCGGCACCCTCACCCTCGCAGGGCCGAGCCTGGCCCCCTCTGCCAATTCGGCGCTTCATCCAAACCTCCAGCGTCAGCCACTCCCAGCCCTCGGGGACCCCTCAACCTCCCTCTAATGCCCCCTCCCCGGACACCCCCTCCTAGTGTAGGGGCAGGAGACCCGCATTGGGGACAAGCTCCCACCAGGTTTGTGGTTGCCCTGGGGCTGTGCCTCTCCACCTGCCCTATGACCACCTACCCTTCCCTTCCCTGCAAGCCCCCCACTCCTGTTGAGGTGGGGCCCTGATTTGGAAAACCTCCAAATTAATAATTTGGGGGACCACTGCTGTTCACAGTCATTCACTCATTAGGACTTTGGGACCACGCCACCTGGGTCTGGATCTCTGCATTAACCTCACAGAGTTATTATGACGATGAAAAGATACATAACACACATAATATAGTACGGATTCTATATGTATCTATACTTGCAAAGTATATATGTACCTTAATACGCTCTGTACACCTATTAGCTGTTATTGCTATTATTCATTTGTTTTACTATCCTTAAATACTCTTCTCAGTGAGCCCCACCCTGCCCTACCTTCCTTTTTGAACCCCTTATCCAGGAGGCTGACAGGTGGCTGGGACAGAAGCCTTCCAGGAAGTTGTGGGGGCCCACAGGGGGGCTCGCCAGGCCAAGGGCCATCAGGGTTGGCTCCCCTGGCGTTTACATCATGACTGAGCACCCACACTAACTGCCATCTCTACCCTCTTCACTTTGAATGCCAACCCTGATGCCAAGGCCAGCCCTGTGTGACCAGAACTTACTCCCCAGCCCTGGGAGTCCCTGTCTCCAGCACACAGGACATTTCTGAGGGGCTGGGTGGGCAGGGTGGCAGGAGGGATTCTGTCCCCTTGTTCCCTCACTGCAGGCTGCCCCAAGAGATACAGAGACCCCTTCTCTGGGCCACCAACCCCTCTGATGGAGACAGCAAGGACGGTGCTTCTAGATCAGTGTTGACGAACCTATGACAGGTGTCTCAGAGTTGACACGCGAACTCATTTTTTTGGTTGATTTTTCTTTGTTAAATGGCATTTAAATATATAAAATAAATATCAAAAATATGTCTTTGTTTTACTATGGTTGCAAATATCAAAAAATTTCTATGTGACACGGCACCAGAGTTAAGTTAGGGTTTTTCAAAATGATGACACGCCGAGCTCAAAAGGTTCGCCATCGCTGTTCTAGATGCTGAGAAACTGGGAAGTGACTCTTGGGAGATGGAAAATCCCACCTCCTGATCGGGAGGCTGGGAAAGCACCTGGTTCCCACACGTTTGTGGGAGATGGGCCTCGCTGAGGGTGCGGCCAGCACAGCCCACAACCTTAACTCCTCAGCATCAGCCTCTAAAACTCACGTGACAATTTCTTCTGGCCTTTGCAAGTCTCATCTGGGAGCAGTTTTGAGGACTCCCTGATTCGTAAGAGACAGCCAAAGGCCACAAACGGGGTGTCACCTGGTGGAGGCAGGGGCAGATGGTTCTCCATGGATGTTCCCTACACATCTCAAACCCATTGGGTCCCACTGACTCATCCCCTCCCATGGCAGCTCAGCTCATACATCCTGTCTCCCTCCATCTCTGCAGCCTCAAACCCCTCTAGCCAAAGGCTCTCACTCAGTCAGAAACCCCTGTGGAGCACCTGCTGTGTGCCAGGCCCGGGATATGTGCAAAGCAGACAAGAACCTCCCATCAGTCCCTAAACTCTGGTGGTTATCAAGTTCCAGAGTGGTCCCTGGTAGCTCCTCTTGCTTGGCCCCAGTCAAGGGAAGCACCACCCCCACCCTACTCCCCCAAGAGGGCACTCAGCACAATGGTGACTCCTTCCCCCAAAGCCTTTCTCCAGCTTCTCCAAACCCCACATCTTGTGTAGGCTGGGGGTGCACGATGGCAAATTCTGGGTGAACCATCTGGCATTGAGTCTCTTAGCATGATCTGCACAGGTGGCCCAGGAATCTCTCTTCAAGGTGGAGTTTGATCTTAGCGTCCACCACATTGTACCTGCCATTGGGGAGTCTGGTCAAACTCAGCGGTAGCACAGGGAGGCCCTTTAACCCGCTGCCACAGTCCAGATCACCTGGCCCCTCTCCTCCTGCCCCTCAGCCCAGCCCTGGCTTTGACCTTGGCCATTCTCACTTGCGATGCTCCAGTGGCCTCCCAGCTGGTCCTCTGGCCTTCAGGCTCTGACGTTCTAATCCAGGGGTCCTCAAACTACGGCCCGCGGGCCACATGCAAATACAAATGTTGTATTTGTTCCCGTTTTGTTTTTTTACTTCAAAATAAGATATGTGCAGTGTGCATAGGAATTTGTTCATAGTTTTTTTAAAAACTATAGTCCGGCCCTCCAACGGTCTGAGGGACAGTGAACTGGCCCCCTGTTTAAAAAGTTTGAGGAATCTAATCTGTTCTTTATGGTGTGCTCAGGGCCAGCTCTCAAAAGCATAAGTTAGTCATGTTATTCTCCCCAGTCTAGTAGTTCTCAACCAAGAGGTGACTTTGACCCCTGCCCCAAGGGACATTAGCAATATCTGGAGATGTTTGGGGTTGCCACACTTGTAGGGGGTTGGGGTAGGTGCTACTGGCATCCCGTGCATAAAGACTAGGGGTGCTCCTAAATATCCTACCATGCACAGGACTTCCCCCAAAACAAGTTATCCAGCCCAAAAGGCTGATAGATGCTGAGAAACCCTAGTGCATGGCTCACCTCAGCCTTCAGACTGAGCTCAGTCTCTTCAGTGAGATGCAGGAGGCCTTTGCCCCGGGCCCAGCCTGCCCACAGGCAGATCTCCCCTGACTCCACACTCCAAGCACCTTAAAGGACCCCAGGTTCCTACCTCCGTGCCTTGTCCAACAGGTTCGTAAGCCTGGGATGTCTTTCCCTCCTGTTTGCTTGGTGATCACCTCTTTGTCTTTCAAACTGAAGCCCAGTTCTCTAGCTGTGAAACTTGCCCTTAACCATACCCCACCCACCCAGGCAGGGTTGGGACTTCAACGGACCGTTAGCATACACTCCCCTCGGTCTGGTTTTGTCACTTCACCTGCCCCTCTTCTCTCTTAGTAATTATGATACCAGCAATCAGAGGACTGCAGATGTTGTGCTGGAACAGCAGGGTCAAGCTTTATAGTGAGTTTGCGTGGCTAGTAAAAGGCACAGTGATTCAAACCAAGCTTAGCTGCCTTAAAGCCTCAGCTGAGCTGCCTCTCACGCTGCTGGACTGTGCGGTCCCCCAGGGTGGGGGCTCGGTCACGGCCCCCTCTATTTCCCTGGTGAGTGGGTGATACACAGAGGGAGGGGCTCAAGAAAGTTCAAGTGCATGAGGACTTCATGTAGGACTAGTGTATGCAGGAAACAATACAGGGGTGAGTGAGTGAATGAATGAATGAACAAATGAATGAGTGAATGAGTGGATGTCAGGGTCAAGGCCCAGGAATCCAGCCAAGTCCAATCGCTCCCAGGCCCCACCCACTCAACCTGGTCTCGCAGACCATGCATGTCTTAGACCCCAGCCCCCCAATGCAGGAAAAGCCCTCTTGCTCCTCAGTAATGGATAATGAGCTGGCTTCTAGCAGCTAGGACCATGGGCTGCATGCACAGTATCTGTAACCTTGGCCCAGGCTCCCCTGGAGCCTTTCCTCACTTCCCAGTGTACCCCCTAGCCCTCAGAGAGCCCCGCATCACCTAACTAGCTGATGACTGTGCTTTGCAAGCAGTTGTAGATGAAGGCTCAGCAGCAGCAGATATATATAGAGAGAGGCATAGGGGCGGGGCTAGAGGGGCATATATATGAAGAGGTTATATGCAAATTAGGCCGGGACGCCATAACGGTCACAACGGACAGGAGGAGGTTGCACACGCAGGTGAGGCCCAGAGTGGAGACGGAGACGGAGACAGAGACAGAGGGGCCTGCCCGAGCCACTGCGGCAGCTCGGGCAGCCCCGGAGCGGATACAGGCAGGGTGGCCGGGGGGACGCTTGAGTCAGGCGCGGGTCCCAACCCCCCCACAGGGTGCCTCCTTGCACGGTGGGAGGTGGGGCGCCTCCTCACGCGATTTCAATCATGCGCTGGGCCTCTAGTCACAAATAATAGCCAGTCTGTCCACCAAGATTTACTGAGCACCTACTATGTGCCGGGCATTCTAGTGAACTCTCCAGCTTCAGCCAGCATTAGAATCATCTAAAAGGCTTCTTGCACTTGCAGATTCCTGGGTTCCCTCCCTTGTCTGACAACCCGGCTTTTTCCTGAGCCCCCGGGTGACTGACAGGCACCTTCTGGGAAACACTGCACAGAGGATTTAGCTGCAGCAGGTGCTGTGGCTGAGGGCGGTTTGGGAGGCATAGCTGTGGTTGTGCTGGGATTGGCAGTTCACACTATAAGGGAGGTCTCAGAACCGGCCACAAAGCCAGCTCCTTCTAGCCTGGTCCCGGCGGCCCCGGGGCATCCTGTCTTGCAGAGGCTGCTTGGGTAGCAGGACCCCCCACCCATCCCCTTCTTGGCCCACAGTCAGGGGCCTGACTCAGCCCCTCGATGACTCATGTCCTAAAATCATGAACAGGAAGAAGCACTGGGTGTTAGCCGCAGCTTTTCAACTACCTTCTTCATCTGTCCCTCCCACCCGCTCTCCCACCTCCCCTGGGGCCACATCTTGGGCTGAGCTGGCCATACCAAGTGAGGGCTGGGGGCGCCGGACTGAGACACATTCACTGGCTCCCGTCTGGATTTCCTTCCAAAGAAGAGGAGGCCCAGGGAGTGTAGCTCTCCCAGCCCTGATCCGGTCCCTACCATCAAAGAGGACCCCAGGCAACACAGGGAAGGGAGCCAAGAGAGCCTGCAGACCTCCCCCTCTCCACAGTCTACCCAAACCTCCCTGTTCGGGTGGCCTCTTCCCAGGAACCAGCCCCTAAGTCAGACCCAAACCTTCTAGAGAAGACTCTCATCAGTTTCTAAGCTCAGCAAGCGGGGTCTCGGGGAGTCCCCATTCTAGCCGCTCCCTGTGTGACCTTGGGCCAGTGTCCTGATCTATAACATGAGGGGGCTGAATTAGATCCAGGATACAGGCTGGTTTCATCCTAAATGCCACCTCCCCTTGGTGGTGGCTGCCGGGGGCTCTGTGTTGAGAAGGATTCTGAGCCCGCATGTGGAGTCTGCAAGAAAGGGTGCATGACACCTAGCCGGGTGTGCCCCGGGGGGTGAGGGGGGCCGAGAGGTCAGCCACAGAATGATCACCTGGCCTCTGCCATCTCTGGACTAGGACCGAGTGCCCCTTGATGTTCAGGATTCTACGGCTTTCATGAGATTCGAGGAGACGTGGATGGAGCAGGTGGGCCTGGGCTGGATTCTAAATATACACCTTTGTGGCACACGGAGGTGGGGGGGCGGGGAGGCGGGGAGTTCACCCTGCGGGAATGACTGCCCTGATCCCGCCTAGGGCCTTACCTGATGGGTGGTTCTCCCTTCTTCCTACTGCAAACCACGCTGCTGTATTTTACACCCATCTGGCTTTGAACCTGACATGGGCTTTGTTTAAAAAAAAATCCAAAGCTTAGTATAAGAAACACCATGTTCCCAGTACTGGGAATTGACCAATGTTAACAGCTAGGGCTGCCCTCATTCCTCTCTGACCTCCTATCATAACCTTGACCCCTCTGTCCTCCCGGCTGGGCCTGAACATGGGAAGCATACCAGGCCTTCGCTCTCACAGGTCCATCCACCGAAACACCTTCCGCCAGATGCCTGCCTGACTCCAAGGTCATCTGCTTGGGGGTCACCCTCTCTGACCCTCCTAGCTAAAGCCACTGCTTTGTTCCTCTTCCTAGCAGTCGTGATCATTTCTTTGTTGAAGGATCTTGTCAGTTTTGTTCTCTGCAGGGGCTCCAGCACCTAGAAACCAGCAGACATTGCTAGATTATTTTTTAATAGGTTCTCAGTAAATATTTGTTGAATTGATCTTTTGCTTCAAATTCTTTTATTTTATAACTAGAGGCCCAGTGCACAACATTTGTGCACTGGGGGGGGGGTCCGGGGGGAATAAGAAGAAGAACCATCCCTAAAGCGTGCGCGGACATCCCCCAAGGGTTCCTTAGTGCTGCTGCGGAGGTGGGAGAGGCTACCGCCACCGCCACTGCGCTCGCCAGCCGTGAGCCTGGCTTCTGGCTGAGCGACACTCCCCCTGTGGGAGCACACTGACCACGAAGGCGCAGCCCCTGCATTGAGCGTCTGCCCCCTGGTGGTCAGTGCACATCATAGCAACCGGTCGTTCCGCTGCTTGGTCGATTTGCATACTAGCCTTTTATTATATAGGATTAAACATGAGGTCCTTCTTGACCCCCAGCCCCAGTTCTAATCCCTTTTCTTTCTCCCCAAAGGCAACTATTACTGAACCCATTTTCCATCTCCACATATAAAGGAACAGCGAGGGGTATTATTGTACATGCCTGCTTGTGCGTTTGTACAAACGGTAGAATACCAGGTGCGCGGCTCTGCCTCTTGATGAGTCCCCGCCCCTCGGCCCACTGTGTTTCTGAGAACTTTCCGAGTTGATGAGCTGGGTCCTGGCTTCTTCGTGCCTGCTGGGCGGTGCTGCCCCTGGCCTGCCCTGCACGGTGTGCCCGCAGCCCCACCAGTGGGAGCTCGGGTGCTCGCACACCTGCTCAGGCCACACTCTGCCACGCTGTCTTGCACCTGTGCCCTGAAGCACAGGATGGAGGGTTTGTCTAGGTCGTAAACCTAGAAAGTAGACCTGCCAGGCGGTGGGGTTTGCAGATTTTCATTTTCGCTAGGTCCTGCCAAATGCCTCTCCCGAGGGGCTGTACCCACTTCCACTCCCACCAGCATGTGGGACTCCCACGTGCCCACATCAGTGGGTTTCATATTCTCAAAGTGCTTTCAATTCTCCTACCTCCTTCAGCCTCGCCGCAGCCCTGCCGGTATTCCTCTCACTTAAAGGGTGAGCACCCCCTCCTCCAACTCTCAAGCCCCAGTCCTAACCCTTCCACCACCACCCCTCATTCTCCACCTCTCACCCCTGCTAACTCCACCCCCCACCTGCCACCCACCAACCATCCCACGCTCCAAACACCCTTCTCACCCCATCTCACTGTCTCTCCTTCAGGCCCCAGCAGAGCCAAGAAGCGGCTGGTCCCCATTTGCCACCTGGCTCTCTCTCCAGACCCACCTTGTCCTAGGCCTCAGTTTCCCCACCTTCCTCTGAGGTCTCCACCCCCTCACACACTGGGCCACAGGTCTGGGCAGGAACCACGATTCCCCTTAACTAGCCTCTCCCCCAGCCCTTCCCCTTATTAGTAAGTCGTTCCTGGGCATTTTATAATTTGGTGGCTGGTGGGAATGGAATCTTTTTGCATAGCTTCTCTCTCGCTCTTAGCTTCTTGGACCTGACATACGGTGGTTTCAGTGAATCATACACCTCGGAGCTTGCAGTGCTTTCTTTTTTGCCCCAGCCCTGTTCCCCCTGATGCCCCGCCATGAGCTCAGGCCACTTGTCCTTGTAAAGCACATGGTGCTGTCTGTGGGTGTCAATTCCTCTGGGATGGAACTGTTGGATCTTGGCGTTCCTGTGTACCTATTTCACTAACACTGCCAGGAGCTTCCCCAGGAGACCACGCCAGCCACGCTCCCTCCCACGGGCAGGGTGAGAGGGGTTCCTTTTTTTTTTTCACGCTCTCCCCCAAACTCATCATTAGCCAACTTTCTGATTTTGGCCAACCTGATGGGTGTGAAGTAGAACCCACTGCTGTGTCATTTGCATTTATTTCTCTGAACATTCGTGGGTTTGAGCACCTCTTCATTGCTCGTTAGTCATTTGGGTTTTCCCTTCTCTGAACTGCCTATTCACATCCTTTGACCAAATTTCTATCATTTCCTGCCTCTTTCTTGTAGCTTTGCAATAATTCTTTGTATATTCTAGATATTAATCCCTTGTCATTTTTAGATATCACCAATACTTGTCCCATTTTGTCATCTGTCTGATGTCCTTGTTTATGGTATTATTTGCTTTTAAGAAAAATCATTGGTTTTAATATAATCAAAGCCATCTTTTTTTTTTTTTTTTGCCTCTTGGATATTAGTCAAAAGCTCCTCCCCCACCCCACCCACCCCCACTGTGAAATATATTTTTATTTTCTTTCATTAGCTTTATGATTTTACATCTCATATCTAGGTCTTTGGTACAACCACATTATGTGTGGTGTGGAAGACCTAGGGAAAAAAACCCCACCAACTTCATTTTTCTTTGTAGTGTGAGCCAGTCTTTCCCACATCACCAGCCAAACAGTCCACCCTTTCATCATCAATCATAATTGCATGGGTCTATCACTGAGTGAGCCATGCTGTTCCCCTGGCCTTGTTCCTAGGCTAGTTCCACATGGCCTTCATTAGCGGAGTTTGTAGAATGTTCGGTATCTGGTAGAATGAATCTCCCTTGCTCTTCTCTGTCAACATCATTTTAATGCTATGTGGCTCTTCATTCTTCCGTGCTCATTTTAGAGTATATTGAATTTCCCTGAGTTCCAGCTATGATGCCAACACAGAGGGCACTGAATTGATAGGTGATGTGGGGGAGAAGGGACATCATTACAGCACCCATCCATGGACATGGGACGCCCTTCATCTGTTCAGAGCTTCTTCTAGGTCTTCTGACCCTTTGACTGTTTCCTTGGCTGGGTGCAGCCGGGGTGACAGGGGCAGTGCCCCTCCCTGACTCACCTCTTCTGCACGTGGGCTCCCATTCATATTTGTAGTGACTCCAGGTGAGCTGAAGGGCAGGGCCTATAGTCCTATTTAATAGGTGATTTTAAAAATATATGTTTATTGATTTCATAGAGGAAGGGAGAGGGAGAGAGAGATAGAAACATCAATGATGAGAGAGAATCATTGATCGGCTGCCTCCGACCTGCCCCCGTGCCCCACACTGGGGTTTGAGCCCACAACCCAGACATATGCTCTGATGGGAAATCAAACTGTGAGCTCTTGGTTCATTGGTCAACGCGCAACCACTGAGCTACACCGGCCAGGCGCATCCCCAGAACCCTTAAATGCCACTGTCTGGATCAGTGATCCTGGCTCTGTGGAATAATGTGCATAATTTAAAATCTGAAGTAGGCAAAGTGATTCCCTAACACAGCACAGACGTTAAGAAAAAGCAGGCTTTGTACGTAAAATGAACGAGAACTCAAAGCAGGAGTCCCCTGAAAGTTCCCTCCAGGATCCATGCTGACAGCTCAGGTTCGTGCTGATAGCCGAAGGCATGGATTTCCAACATGTCATTGTAGGGTGGAGAGGATTGTAACAGTGTGAGGTGGCTATGAACCAACACCCATAGCAATTATACCCATAAGTGGGGAGATTTTATTGTGTTAATAAATCACTGAAAAGAATTTTTTAGAAGAAAGGCAAGAAACCAAAATGTGTGAGGGGTTAGAATGGGTGATGAGATCGTGCATAATTTCTATTATTTTCCCAATACTTTTTCCTGTTTTCAATTAGTGTTCTTTTTCAAAACTTACGGTTAGCTCTCTTTTTATAAAGGTTTTCTTTTTTGTTTAAATCTTTATTTACTTTTTTAAAGATATATATATATATATTTCAGAGAGGAAGAAAGAGCCAGAGAGAGATAGAAACATCAATGATGAGAGAGAATCATTGATCGGCTGACTCCTGCACACCTCACACTGGGGATGGAGCCCGCAACCCAGGCATGATCCCTGACCGGGAATCGAACCGTGACCTCCTGGTTCATAGGTCCACATTCAACCACTGAGCCACACTGCAGCCCAGCTTTGTTTAAATTTTTAAAGCACCAACACCTGCATTCTAGTCCTGATAGCCACTGATTCTCTGTGCAACCTGGGGCACAGCTCTCACCTCTCCAAGCCTCAGTTTCCCCATCTGTGGGACTATGAGGTCTAAAGGGGAATCCCTCACGTTCGTCAGCCCCTCTCCCATGCCTCCCACCAGCCAGACGGCCTGTGGCAACAGGAATCAGCACAGTTTTCTCCTTGGCGAAACCTCGGGACCTTGGCTCAGAGCGGGAGCAACCAGGGGGCAGCCAGGGAATGAGGAGGCAGTGAGAGGGCCCGGGGCAGTTCCCCACCAGCTGGATGTGGGTGGCTCTGGCCAGTTTCCCTGACATGATACCGAGCCCTTGGGGCACACAGGACAGGAGGCCCTGAGTCCCGGCTCACCAGCAAGGAGCACGCAAAGTTAAGTCACTGACCTCATTTCCCCGGCTGGCCGTCCCTTCCCCAATTCAAAAGCAGGAAAAAGTTAGTAATTTTTCCCCTGAACAGTTTCCCAATCTTCGCTCATTCAGATGGTTACGAAGACACGTCCTCGGGCCAGAACTGGGCAGGGCTGGATGGGATTGATTCAGGCACAACCCTGGCAGGGGATATAGGGGACACAGGAGACAGGAGGCAGAGAACTTAGTGGACAGACAGAGGGACCCAGCTCAGGAGCCCAGGGGCTTCTGGAGTAGGTGACGTGACTTGCTCACCTCTAGTTCATCTCCCAGTAAAGTCTGTCTACATGACCTCATTGCCAGAGAACTAGAGCCACTCACCTCCCAGGCTTGTCCTGCCTGTCCTGCAGATCACACACTACTTATTGAGCACCTACTGTGTGCTGGGCAGAACACACCTGCCCCTTCACCCACAGGTCATTGAGACCCTGCCCCAACCATGTGCCCAAACAAGGCTCCCAGGAACCTTTAGGTCTAGGAATGAATGGTGGAATTTCAAGCACCAGGAAGGCATCAACTTTGCTACCCCCAAGACCTGGGTTCAAGGCCTCCGTCAGGCCCTTTACCAGCAGGTGACCTTGACCTTGACCTTGGACAGATCACTTCATCTCCCTGAGCCTCCATTTCCTCATCTATAGAATGGGGAGAAATAAGTACCCTTTGCAGGGATGCTGTAAGGACCAGAGTTTAGGAGTCCACAGTGCCTGGCCCACAGTAGGTGCTCAACAAATGCAGCCGAATATTCTCCCCCTCCCCCCATACACACATACGCCGCAATGCAGCCCGGCATCCCCCAAGGTTCAGGGAAGGTTTCCCTGTGAAGTTCCCCCAGTGCTCAGCCTCAGTCACACTCAAAGGAAACCCCCATGGGTCCCCAATTCCCCTGCAGTTTCCCAACCCTCCTAAGGCGGATGCAACTTCCCACCAACCACCCAGCCCAGCCTGTCCAGTCTCCCTCCCAGCTCCTGCAGAACAACGCCCGCCTCGGAACCACCTCCGTCATCTCCCTAGAGACCCAGACCTGCAAATGCATCACCCCAGACTCACAAACGCTCTCATTTCTTGTTTTAAATATATTTTTATTGATTTCAGAGAGGAAGGGAAAGGGAGAGAGAGAGAAACATCAATTATGACAATAATCTGCTGCCTCCTGCACGCTTCACACTGGGGATTGAGCCCGAAACCCAGGCATGATCCCTGACCGGGAGCCAAACCCTGACTTCCTGGTTCATAGGTCAACACCCAACCACCAGTTGGGCAATGCTTTCCTTGTTGACACACCCATCACAACTGCCCACTGGCCCCCACATGCCCCGAATTTCTCCATCCTCCCGGACCTTTGTGACATGTGCCAAATCCCCAAGCCCTGGCTGCCCCCCTGACCCACACTCAGGGCCCCACCACCTCTGCAGTGACCCCTGGCTGAGGCTATCGCCCATGCTCCTTACTGCCCCTCCGCATGAATGAATGAGCCTCATCCTCGCACCCTTGCTTTGGGATAGGTACTCTCATTCCATCCATGTTACAGAGGAGGGAGTGGAGGCACACCCTCTGGGCTAGATGGCACACGGTGGGCGCTACAGCCACACTTTTACCTGAGTCAGCCTGCTGCCCAGCTGGGCTTTGACTCCCTGAGAGCAGTGCCGTATACCCCTGTCCCCACCTACCCCCGCCATGTTCCCCAGCACAGTTCCTCACACACAGTAGGTGCTCTATACAGATCTGTTGCTTGAATGACTGAAAAAAAATAAACAAATTCACCTTTTCATACAGATATTTTTTGCGAGGCTTTTGGAACAGTCAGTGCTGTGGGAACTCGGAGGACACAAAGGTCCTGGTCCCGGGTGGTCCTGGAAGGCTTCCTGGAGGAGGAAGGGGAAGATGAGGATGGAGGCCTGGCATTGGGGCACTGAGCAGTGTTCAGCGATGGGGGGAGGGGGCGGGTGTCACAGTTGGGTTTCATTGGGGATTTGAATACAGGAGCTGTGGGAGGGAGCAGGACATGCCTGGCAGGGCTGGCTTGGCAAACTTTGGCCTGCAGGTACTGGGGAACTACAGAAGGCTCTGTGAGCGAGTGGCCTGGTCACACCCGGGCTTTGGGAAGAAAAGGCAGATGGGAGCCAGGACGCACTCCCTGTCCATTCCCCGGGCGCTGTGGATGCCTGCAGTGTTCCGAAGGGCCCAAGACTCAGGGTTGGGGCCACAGCACAGTGGTGACCTCAGCCTGTGCTGCAGTGGAACAGCCTGACAAATGGTGGGCAGCTCGGACTGCAGCCCGATGCCCAGGTTTGAATCCTGCCTACACCTCTTAGCTGCTGTGTGACCGTGGGCAGGAACTTAACTAGCCTGTGCCTCGGTTTCCTCTCCGGTAACAGAGGCGTCATAATAGCAACCACTGCCTAGGGCACCGTGAGGTTTAAATGAGTTAGCACAAAAAGCCTCAACCATGAAGAGTTCCTATCGCCGTTCCACCTAACGTTGACTTCCCGGATGGCCCAGCGGAGGCCTTCACATGGCTTTTGGTAGAGCCCAGCTCAAAGAGGCACAGGGGTTCTCGGGAAACTTTCGATGAATGGACGTGGCCCACCTCGGAGTGCCCAGTGTTCAGGGGGGTCTTCGGCCCGAGGTGAGGTGCCCTCCCTCGCCACCCGCCGAGGCTGTGGGTATTTCCTGAGCGAAGTGTAATCGCAGTGAAAAACAACGTCCCCGCGACAGCCTGCTCTTGCATAATCTGCCCACAGCGCTGCGGCTTCCTGACCAGGCTCCGCGTGGCCCGGGGGTGGAGGCCCATCCTGCCCGGGAAGGTGCCGGGCCCTGCCCTCCTTCTCAGAGGAGGCCCAACGAGACCTGTCGGAGCCTCAGTTTCCCCAACTGGAAAATGAGAGCTTTGGAGCTGATGTTTTTGAAAGCCTCGATGTTCTCGAATGCAGGTTTGAATGCTGGCCCTGCCCGGTGCTGACTGCTGGGGCCCCCGTGGTCCAGAGTTCACACTCCGGGGGAGACAGACAGTTGGATTCAAATTGCAGCCAGGCGGCCTTGGCCAGGTTATCTCACTTCCTTGAGGCAAATCTGGGGACGCTAAGCACTAAAGTATCAGGAGAATGAAATGAGGCAACGGAAGCGTTCAGGGCAGTGCCTGACACAGAGAACTCACGCGTCTTTGACGCTCTACATCCCCTCCCTGTGAATCTGGGCGCGGAGACTGCTGGACCAATGGAATGGGACAAAAGTGATACCGCGCCTGGGCCCAAATATTCAGAACCTGGCGGCTTCCGCTTCCTACCCTGGGTCATTCGCTCTAGGAACCCGGCCACCATGCTGCGAGGAGCCCACGGCGCGCCCCAGCTTGCCAGCCGCCTCAGCAGTGCAGTGCCCGGTGCCAGCTGGCGCTGTGAGCAGAGATGAGCCTTCCCCAGCCAGCCAGGCCCAACCGCAGATGTGTGAGCGAAATAAATGACTAGTGTTGTTTTAAGCCACTCAGTTGTGAGGTGACAAGAGACCACTGGGACAGTTAAGGTCAGTCACCAGCCAGTCAACACTTGGAGACCTGGGAAGCCACGTGCTCACCTGTAACCATGGTTACTGGGAGGTCAGCGGGGATGCAAATGAAGGGCCCTGGCATTAAGTTCCGACCAGACAAGTCCCCTGACCCCGGTGCAGGATCGGCTACGTCATGTGCGGGACCCAGGGAAGATGAAAACACAGAGCCCCTCGTTCAAAGCGTGTCGATCATTTTCCAGATGGTGACAGCAGAGTATGAACCAGGCTCGGCCCTTCTCGGCAGGGACGCTGCGGGACAGCACGGGCCGGAGGGCCAGGAGGTGGCAGGCGTCCTGCTTCTTGTCTGTGCTTTTCTGTCTGACTAGGGCAGTGGTTCTCAACCTTGGCTGCACATTAGAATCACCTGGGAATCTTTTTAAAATCCTGATTTTAAAATCCCATGGGCCCAGAAATCAGGATTTTAAAAAGATTCCCAGGTGATTCTAATGTGCAGCCAAGGTTGAGAACCACTGGTCTATGGGGACCACTTGGCTCTTACAAAGCTGTTTTATAAATACACACCCAACGCTCTTACCACAGGTGCTTTCACTTTAACACCAATTTTTTTTCCAAAGGAAGATTGAGAATCAGCAAATAATCTTTACTGTTCACCTAGGCTAGATGGCCATTTCCCCACCCCAGTCCCAACTTACACAGCAAGGACCAAACTTACCAAGATGGCGCTTCAGGCAAACCACCTTACCTCTACAGGGCTCGGTCTCCCCATCTGGAGAATGGGGAGGCTTGTTCTTGCCCTTGGATCCTGCCATGGGGCAGAGAGCGAGGTATGAGTTCTGAGGATGTGAAAGGCGATCCGATTGTTGGCCAGCGGAGGCTCTCTGTCCACCTGTCCTCCCAGGCCTGGGTCTCCCTGTCTCAGAATCAGGCCACCTTCGAGGAAAGCCGCTCCGAGGAGCGAGGCTCTGGCTGGGTTAGCTCTGCGGCAGGAGGGTCAGAAAGAAATCACAGCTGGGCTGCCGCTTGATCTCAGACAGGTTGCCTAGCCTCTTGCATAAAACGAGGAATAAAATCAACCTCCTCCCTACCTCCCAGCTGTGGCGACTTGGAGGTGAAAGGAAACGTGTCCAGAGGGCATAGCGTCTGCTGATAACTGTGATGTAAACACAGCGGGGGGCCACAGAGGGGGTGGCGCATGGGCAGAGGGGGACTTGGAACCACAGAGTTGGGGGATTGAACTCCAGCTCTGGGGCTTCCTGGCTGTGTGACTGTGGTTGGTTGCTTCACCTCTCCGAGCCTCAGGTCGTCAAGGGGAGTGCTGATACTCAGCCCATCTACTTCCAGCTGCGATTCTGAAGCCCAAGTGCATGAAGAATGTAGAAAGCTTTGAACAAACCTGACAGCTCTTCAGGTGCTTTCTGGGGGCTGCTGGTGGTGACTACCGTTTCTGAACAGGGAACATGCCAGGTACCAGGCCAAGACCTCACGCCTTGTACCTCCATCCACCTAATGCAGAGTCATTATCATGTACGGGTTGCAGATCAGGAAGCCAAAGCTGAAAGCGCTTAAGGGCTTCGCTTGAGGCCCTGCAGCTGGGAACTCCTCGAGCTGGAGATTGAGACCCAACGGCTCCTTCCTCCTTCCTCCCCGCTCCACCCCCCACATCAGGAGCCCTAATGAAATGGGATGGGGAGTTTGCCCACACCAAACACAAACAAAGGCCCCTGGCCTCCCCAGGATTTCTTGGTTTGGTTTTTACTCTTCTGGAAGACACCCAGAGAAAGAGGAACCTAGACTGACTGCCTGCCAGCCAGCCAGCCTCCCCCCGGGGACAGCAGCCTGGCCCCGGAGCTGCTACGTTCCTTGTTAATTCGCTGGGAGCAGCCTTCCCACAGGCCTTTCTGAGAAACATCCAACTGTTTCCCGGCTACCAGCAGCCTCAGCCTTTGTCTGAAACCAGCTGAAACCACCTTTGCTGGCCTTTCCCGCCCACCGCTGAGAGAATAGCAGGATGTGTATTGTTCTAACGGGAGGAAAAATAAATGTAGTCTTTTCTTTTTAACTTTTCTTCGTTCACGTTTATTTCTTTTTTTTTTTTCCTTTTCCTTTTTATTGAATTTATTAGGGTGACACCAGTTAACAAAATTACACAGGTTTCAGGCGCACAATTCCACAACACATCAGCTGTACACTGTACTGTGTGTTCACCACCCCAAGTCAAGTCTCCATCCGTTTGACGATAAAATCTGAGCACCTGGCAATGGCCCGCGAGGCCCTCCATGGCCTGGCTGACGGCCTGCCTGCTCACCTTCTCTCCGCCCGGCCCCGGTGCTCCCACCAGGTGTGCTCCTCGAGTCCCAAGGCCAGGAGCCTCCCCACCTCAGGGCCTTTGCAGCCATGGTTCATGACTTCCCAGGTCGCTGGGCCCCCAGGTATCATGTCACTCAGGTGGAGCTCAAAGGGCACCTCCTGGGCCACCTGGCTGGAGCCGACCCTGCCCTGGAGGCACTGCCTGGTCCCCTAACTGGGGTGCCCCTAGCACAGAACCCCATCGTCTCTGGAATGACTTGTTCACAGGTTCGGTTCTGTGCCATCATGGGTGTCAGCCACTGGACACAGGGCCCACAGAGGCGGTCTGAGCTCAGCGCATCCTCTGCAGCTGGACCGGGCCTGGCTCATCACAGGTGTGATGGGAAGGGATGGGGGAGGGGAGGAGAGGAAAGGAGATTTTGAACAGCAACGCGGTGCCGCCTGGAACGCCCTGGAATCAGGAGCAGGATGTCCCTGCAGAGGGACCGGCAACACTTCACAAATGCACAGAGTTACAGACTTCTAACCAACCGCCCCTCCTGTGACTGTGACATGAGGGGTCCTCTGGGTGCCCCACGGAGCAAGAAGCAGTCTGTCCACTGTGGGGTCCCACAGCAACACACCCCAAGGGAGGCCAGGCCCCAGGGGAGCCTGGAAGCCTGTCAGCCTCACCGAAGCTAACGCCAGCCCGGAACCAGCCACCAGCTTTCATGTTGTTTTTCTGGGAGAAGAGTGTTCTCAGCCCGATGCCTCCTGTTGGTAAGTCAGAGGGGCTGAATTCTGCAGACCCAGGAAGGGCTCACCCTTGGCAAGTGGCCGCTGGGCTGGACCGAGGACAGAGGCTGCCACGCAACAAACACCAGCCCCATGGCAGGTGGCGTTTAAGGGAACCCCACAACCCTGGGCCCATTTCACAGATCAGGAAACTGAGCTCTAGGGAGATCAAGGCACCTAACCTAGACACCCCCACTAAGTGGCAGAGCTGGGCCTGAATTCCCACCCAGTTCCTTCCGCACACTGTCTGGCCGCCCCCTCGGTCACTTCCGCTGCAGACCTGCTGCTCTGGGGCCGCCCGCAGGGTCCCAGGTGTGCGCCCCAGCATGGGTGCTGGCCCAGGGCCAGGGGCCTGGGGAGGGTACAGGAGCCCCAGGTGGGCTCGGCCAGCTTCTCCGTGGGCTGGAGTAGCCATCCTTGAAGCGTTTAATGTTCTCACCTTGGCTTCCAGTCAAGCAGGACTGATACGGTCAAGGGCCTATGAGTGAATCGGGTCCCTGCCCCACCCATCTGTCCCCAGCCCCTCCCTGCCCCCCACGAGGACAGGGAGGACCAAGGAAGGAGTGGAGGTGAGAAGGCACCCAAGAAACTTCAGCTGGAGGGCGGCCCCTCGCCTCTGCACAGTCATTTCTGTTCGGCCCAGCAGAGCAGTCCCTAGGGCTGTGGGACAGCAATGACTGGGACAGGACGGGAGGGGCGGGAGGATGGAGACACGCGAGATTGAGTCTCCTGCTCCATCTGAGGGGCAGGCCTGGCCTTAAGCACTGAGAGTTGTCTCCCACCTCCGAGACCGCCCTGGGAGACAGCGTGGTTTCTCCGAGTATGACAGCCTCCACAGGACACTTACCACTCCTTCCTGACTGCGGCCGTTCAGGAAGGGGGTGTGCGCGTGTGTGAGGTGCCCTGCACCCTGGGAACTGCCACCCTGAGCAGCAGGCCCTGGTCCACCTGCCCATCTGAACAGCAGAGGCTAAGAAGGCCCTGTCCCTGGAGGGCAGGGATATTCGCCGGGCCCGCACTGACCACGGGCGGGGCCTGGAGTCCTGCGGGGGGTGGGCCCTTCCCCCTCCCACATGCAGCCCTCGGCTCACATTGACCCCTCAGTCCCCTCCCTGTGACCCCCAGGCTGGGGCATCTGCGCAGCTTCTGTGATGCCTCTCCCCACAGCCCCTTCTGCAAACACCCACAGGGAGCCTGGTGTAGAGCAGCTTTATTCGGAGTGTCCTCGAGGCAGGCCTGGGCCAGGGCGAGGGAGTGACAGGGAGGAGGACCCTCCGGCGGCGGAGGGGCGGCTCTGCGGGCAGCAGCGCCCTGTCCCCAGAGGCTGGGCAGAGGGGTGGCGGGATCCCCGTCCTCAGAGCTTCTCTAAGACTCCCAGTCTCCATGAGAGAGTCCTCAGCCTTATGGTCATTGGTAAGGAACTTTGTGGATTTTTAAAAGGTCGTGTTCTGTGAAGGGCTCTTGGGCGAGGGAGTGCGTCATTTCATGAAGCAGATGTCAGCGGCCGCCACCGGCAGCCTGAGCCCTGCCCACGAGGTGCTGGGCACGTGCTGACTCCGGGCACGGAGGCTCGGGGGCAGAGCCGCCCACACGGGCATTTGGGCAAAGATCACCCATCCCACATGAACTTCTCCAGGTTCTGGTGTAACGGCCGCTCCAACTTCCCCCAAAATATCTGAGAGGTTTCAGAAAGTGTCCCTGCCATTCCTGACCCGGCCCCGACTTCCTCCAGCGACGAGCGGCTGGTGTGTAAACAGCAGCTTCCAGGCCTGGCTTCGGCGGGTAATTCCAGGAGCCTGCGGCGACCTGAGACTCGGTGCCCGGCCTGCGGCCCCCTGTCATCTGCCCACGGGTCCCTTTCCAAGGCCACGCGCCTGTGTACACGCGTCTGAAAGCCCTGGGCGAGCAGGCCAGCCGACCGATTATTCCTTAGTGTGCGATGCACACATCCTGACCCCATACTGAGCTATGCAGAGCTTCCCCCCAAGCCCAGGATAAGGCAGACGCGGCTTTTGACATCCATGTCCCAACACGGGTGCGGAGCAGCTGCTGCAAGAGGCAGGCCTGGTGCCATGGGGGTCCATGAGGGCGGCAGATCCGGGGAAGGGCATCTTCATTTCCCAGGACAGAGTGGGCGGTGCCCACCGAGCAGGCAAGGACCCCGAAGGGCCCACCGTCACTGGGACTGGTAGGGACATTCTGAGATGAGTGAGTTGATCCTAGGCCGGGGGCCCACCGTGGGGCCACAGAACAGGAAAGGAGCAGCACCAGGAGGGTCCCCCCTCGGCCCACGCAGGGCTGGAGGCAGGCTGGGCACCACCAGGCATAGGGCACAGAGCACAGCATGGCCGCAGTGGCTGAGACGGGCCAGCCGGCCGCCCGATCCCTCTGTTTCCCTTCTGACGGAGGAGAAACCACTGGCGCTGGCTCGAGGCCACTGCGGGCCGAGTTTACAGTAACTGCAGGCTGTTGGCCTGGTAGCAAGGCCCCGTGGGTATCTCTCCAGGGGCCCAGTTGAGGGGAGAAGGCTTGGGGTGTGGGACTCATGGCCTCTGCCTCAGGTGGGCTCCATCCTGGAGGGCGGGGGGCCCATGCCAGGACTCTGGGGTGTCTTCTCAGTAGCAGCAGAGGCGAAGCGTCCAGTCCCTACTGTCTGTCTTTCTGTTGCCCCCAGCAAACATTGCCGTTCAAATCCAGCACCCTGGTTGTCTCCCCTGCACAGCCCACTGCCCTAGGGCCAGGGTGGGGGCAGCTGGGTGGGGATGCAGGTAGAGACCCCCAGGCCCCTCCTGCATTGACCACTGGGTGCTGGAAACTCAGGTCAGCAGATGGGCCTCTGCACCAGCGTGGCCCACTGTGCCGCCCGGTCCCAGGGGCACCCAGCTGCTCTCTCAGTCCCAGCCAGGCCTCACTTCCCAGACGCCGTCTCAGGCAAGGGGTCCTCCTTCCCTTCCTCCTCCACCGAGAACATGACGTCCCTGCAGCTGCCCAGAGGTGGTTCCGTCTCCTGCTCCGGGTAGTGTGGGGCATGGTCCATCTCCAGGTCCTCCTCGAGCTCGGGACCCGCCGGCCCCGCCAGGCCCCGGCCCTCCGGCGCCTCGGTCTTCACGGTCCCCACGATCACTGTGTCGGCCTTCATGATGTAGATTTTCTCTGCAAAGCGGAAGGAGACGCGCGATGAGAGCCCAGAGGATGAACAAGGAGGCGGAGGAGGGTCCCAGTCCAGCTCTGCCACCCCCGCTGTATGGCTCAGGCAGGTGGCACAACCTCTCTGGTGCACAGTAAGCCCTGCCAACCTTACAGCCAGGAACTGGGTGCTGAGGAGTTAGCCCTGGCCCACTTCCTAGCTATGCGTGATGCCTGTGGTTGTCTGGGCACTTCTGCAAGGATGGGGTGGGGAAGGAGAGAACGGGGACAGGAGAGAAAGCCAGGCGTGGGGAGGAAGCAAGTAGAATCAGTCCCCATGGCTCCTGCAAATGTCCACTGTAATTGAGAACGAAGACTAAAATAATAACAATAGCACCAGGGAACTCGAGTAGAGGTTCACTCTCCACACTTTAGCTCCTGAATCCTCACATCCCTTCTGCCAGGTAAACAGTCTGTTCTTATCCCCAGTTACAGGTAAAGGACCTGGAGCCCAAAGAGGCTCAATGACCTGCCCAAGGTCACCAGGTAGTTAGCAGAAATCCCCAAAGCAACTCCTGCCCCGCTGCCCGTTCCACTCCTTTCCACGGGCCTAAAGCAGAAACCAGCATGTCCCGGGTTGCCCGGGATGCTCTGGTGTTCGCCGTGCAAGTTCAATCCAGCAAGCCAGGCAGCTGTCACACACCGTGCAGAACCCTCAGCTGTGAGTAACCACCTGATCCGGC
>NW_005871628.1:436627-452692 GCF_000147115.1 Myotis lucifugus
CCCCCCCCCCCCCCCCCCCCCCCCCCCCCGCCACACACACACACACACCGAGGCCTCATGGCTGTGCCTGCCTAGCACACAGTAGGACTGCTTATATATGTCACTTGGATGAAAGACCCGCCCAGCCCATTAGAGGTGTGAGTCCCCGGGTCCTCAACACCATTTCCTTCCTTTGGGGGTTTCGGATGCTCAGGGGAGTTAAGGAAGCTGCCAAAGACGCTGGGAAGTGGGGAGCCCGGCCTGCAGCCAGGTCAGCTGACTTCAAGCACCAGCTGGGCTTCTTCCGGTATCTCAGGCTCAGGGCAGGGTCCCAGCTCCCAGCTGCTCAGCCCTGGATTCTAGAGGCTGAATGGGGAAGCTCAAGAGGGAACTTGAGAGCTAGGGTGGGGCAGGGGGCTCGGGATCCCTGCTTCTCTGGGTAACCGGTTACACCCCTCTGATTCAGGAACCCCCAAAATATTCTTGGGGCCCCTGCACCCTCAATCCCATTACATAATGCCGGCGCTTCTGTGTTGGTTTTAACATCCCCAGGAAAGAGAGAAGTGTTCAAAATAGCAGCAGGAACTAAAGAGGATGAGGGAGAGAGAGAGACAAGTTGTAGGCTGGGACCCCCGACACCCCAAAAGAGAGAAGAGGGCCTCAGGCCTCAGCCACACACATCTTCACCAAGACCTGCAGGCCCCTTGCCCCGGGAGGTGAGAGAGAGGGAGGACACAGAGGGGGCCAGGCAGGGCTAGAGGAGGTGAGAGAGAGAGAGACAGACAGACAGAGAGCAGGGTGGGTTGTCCAAGTTGAAGAGACCAAAGTTGGGGACCAGACTATCATTCCCCTCACATTCCTGGGCCCCGAGTCCTCTGGCTCTGACCCCATCACAGAGCTGCCCAGCCCCCAGTGTGGAGGGGGAGGGTTTTCTAGAAGCTACTGGAATTCCTGACTCACCCAGGGCTCCGAATCCAGGGAAGCTGTGTAAGTGTGTGTGTTGGGGTGGGGGGGTGGGGTGAAGGTGAAGGTGGGGGAAAGGGGCTGCCCGCCTGGTGCTATGGTCACGGGGAGTGATGAAGCTCAGGCAGGAGTTTGTTCCCCTTGGGAATTGAACAAGGGGTGCCCCTCTGAGGTAGTGTCAGAGGGACAAGGGGCTCACTGCCCTTGGGTGTCCCAAGAGAGCCTCCAAGGCTCTCCCTCCCATCACCCCACGCCCAGCAAGGCCTGCAGGCTGGCTTGGCTCTGGGCAGGCTGCCCATGCCGCTGTCCGCGCCGCTCCCCACACCCCAGCTGCCCTGGGAGTCTGGTACCTGCTTCCGCCACCCCCTCAAACACTCCAGAACCCCACCAGCGCACTTCCAGGCACTGAACTCAGCACAGCTCCAAACTCCAAATTAGGGCTTCTTCGGAAATGTGAACGAGATGCCTTTGGCGATATTTCCCAAAACTCGTTAAAAAAAAAAAAAAAAAAGCCAAAAGCTGCAGCTCCCAAAGTTTCTGTTTGATACGAAAGACTCTGCCCTAAAGAGTTCTAGCCCTGACCGGTTTGGCTCAGTGGATAGAGCGTCAGCCTGCGGACTGAAGGGTCCCAGGTTCGATTCCGGTCAAGGGCATGTACCTTGGTTGCGGGCACATCCCCAGTAGGAGGTGTGCAGGAGGCAGCTGATCGATGTTTCTCTCTCATTGATGTTTCTAATTCTCTATCCCTCACCCTTCCTCTCTATAAAAAAATCAATAAAATATATATTTTTAAAAAGAGTTCTGTCCACCTCGCCTGCCATAGAAATGTGTGCTATGACTGCAAATGCCTCTTTGGTGTCATCCGAGTGGTGTTTACCCTCCAGAGAAGACGGGGAGGGGGCGCACCGAGGCCCTGGCCCCAGGGGATCACAGACAGGTGAGGGGCAGGAGAAGGCCACAAACACAGCCACGCTGCCAGTGCTGAGGACACTGGGTGGAAGGCCTGGAGTCGGGGGGAGCACAGCAGAGGCCATCTGGCCTAGACAGGAGAGCGGGAAGAGCAAGGAAGGCTTCCGGGAGGAGGAGGAGGGAATAAACAGGGTCTTCAAGTGGGTGGTGCTGGCTGTCCCAGGCGAGGAAGCAGCTCCCACAGAGAAGCTTAGAAGTGAGCAAGGGCTCCGTAAGCTTAGGAAACTGCCGTTGA
Organism: Myotis lucifugus; assembly: GCF_000147115.1. NCBI lineage: Eukaryota > Metazoa > Chordata > Mammalia > Chiroptera > Vespertilionidae > Myotis > Myotis lucifugus. Next base: position 438,774 of record NW_005871628.1, read on the forward strand.
GCAGGGGTCAGGAGGCAGGCAGGTGAGCCTGGTGGAGAGAAGGCAGCTCGTGACCAGCCTTGAATGCCGGAATAAGAACCCTGAAGTCATCCAGAAGTAGCAGGGACCCCTGGCGGGTTTTAAGCAGGGTGTAATAGAGAGGTATACAATTTGGGAGAAACGTTCTGGCGGTAGTAGGCAGGAGAGGCGGCGAGTGAGGCCTGGGCGAGGCTGAAGGGGGGGTGTGTTCGAGCCGGAGGGCAGCTGTCATTTGGGAAGTGCTGGCCGTGGTGCCCGCAAGGCCACCAGCACTGGTGGTATAGACAAACCTGGGGTTTCGGACGAGCCGCAGCCCTGCCACCTCACGGCCGTGCGCCCGGGAAAATCGTGTCACCCCCGCCCCATCCACAGTTTCCCCAATTGCGAAAAGGGGAAGACACCAGCCTCCGAGGCGGTGTGACCGTGAGGTGACGCTCGCACAGTGCCCGGAACGATCGGCCCAGTGGCAGCTCTTACATCACCGTGTGTCTTCCCGGGTCCCCTCAGGGGCTCTCTGTTGGGGGCTGGGGGCAGTGTTCACTTTTCTCTCTAATAATAGGGGGCACCAGGCAGGGGGCGCCTCTTCCCTCCACCCCACCCCACAAGACAACTTCAGCGATTATTTCAGGAACCCCCCCCCCATCAGCCCCATGAAGTCAGGGCCACCACTGCTGTCTCACAAGCTGACGGGGTAGCCAAGCACATCTAATCCTCTCAGCAAAAGCACCTCCCACTCACAAGGCCGTGGGAGAGTCCACGCCTGGGGCCTTCCAGACCCAGGGTCCCCACTTCCAGGTGGGGGCCCGGGGCCCAGCACCCATCTCCCCACTGCCCTCAACCCTGACCACACTAGGGACATAAGCCGACTCACCGATCCTGTTGTTGGTATGTTCCGTGGTCACCCGAGGCTCGGGAAGGTCCCTGGGGGACGAGGGGCTCCCGGCTGGACTGGCCCCCACCAGCGGCAGGCTCTCCAGGCCGGCTGCCCCCACATGGGTGCAGGGCTCCACAGCCGGGGGGCTCAGTAACCCCAGCGTTTCGGTGCGGGGCTCTGTCACCAGCAGGCTCTTCAGCTCCTGTGGGCACAGGGGAGGCAGCGCTGATGCAGGGTGCCCGCCCCCCGCCACCCATCCCCAAACTGCGAAGCCCCCTTTTCTCATCTCTGTTCACCCCAGCCAGTCTCCCTTTCTGCTTGAGGGCTGCCACCCGCCACTGGGCTTCCCAGCCTCGACAGCCTGGTGCACCTGCGCAGTAAGTTCCGGGAGAAACGTGCTGCTTTTAGCGTGTACTAAATAAGGATCGTGGCCAACATCACACGTGTGTACCCCGTGGCACATGTTAATCCTCACAGCCACCCCCTGAGGTGACTAATATTAGCACTCTCTCCATTTTACAGATCAGGAAACTGAGGCACAGAGTCAAGTGACTTGCTCAGGGTTAGCAAGTGTCAGAGCCAGTCCTTGAACCCTGGCATCTGGCTCCGGGATCCAGGCGTGTAAAGGCCAGTCTATACATGTTGGCCCCAGGCCTCCCCTACTGCCCAGCCCTGACCTCCTGGGACAGTAGTCGGTTATGACTACACTAATGTACTCTAAAAAGTGCTACGTCTTCAGGAAAGTGTTGGCTAGTTTTTGACTTTGATAGGTAAGTGCAAAGGAGAAGCGGTCTCATGGAATGTTCTAGTCCATAGCATTTACCTGCTGCCTTCAGAGTGGAATGAGTTTGAGTAATTCAGAAAGTATAGCTACATAATCCTGAAAATTCTTTTATAACAATATGAAGTCCAAAAGACAGCATTTTAAAACAATTTACTATTAAGGTGTTAGCTCAAGTAGCTAAAAGATATTTGTTTCTCTTACAAATCACCGAATATCTTTTCCATAAATGTCTCGGTGTTATAACAGCAACTTGTCTGACCCAAGTGTATTTGAATGTGATCTCTCATAATTTTAAATTGAACTCATATTGTGGTTCTGCCTCTTATGTTTAAAAATTAAAGGATGGAGCCCAGCTGGTGTGGCTCAGTGGTTGAGAGTCAACCTATGAACCAGGAGATCACAGTTCAATTCCCGGTCAGGGCACATGCCTGGGTTGCGGGCTCGATCCCCAGGAGGGAGTGTGCAGGAGGCAGCCGATCGATGATTCTCTCTCATTATTGATATTTCTCTCTCTCTCTCTCTCTCTCTCCCTCTCCCTTCCTCTCTCTGAAATCAATAAAAATATTTTTTTAAAAACTAAAAGGTGGAAACCTTTCTCCATGTATAAATGGGTTTTATTGTGGGTTGTTGTTTTTTTGTTTTGCTTTTTATGACTTTATTTCAACCTAACTATGCTTAGAGAAATACACTCACATTGGTTAATAGAATGCAATTTAAGTTTAACTTATTCTACATGATTTGGACCAAAAACTTGGTACATGGTTTAAGCATTAAAAAAAAAAAAAAAAAAAAAGAGGAATTAACCCTAAAGCCTTGCCAAACTCTCAATCCTACTACCCTCCTAGTAATAGGAGGGTAGCCCACCAGAAAAAAAAAAAAAAGAATCTTCAATCTGGTTTATTTTTCAACTATTACAAGTGTATGTAAAAGATCCTCATCAAATGCCACTAAAGCAGGCAGCAAGAACCCTGAGAAATTAACCTTTGGTTCGTCTCTGAAAAATAACATGTATTGCACAAGTCTATAAAATTGGTGCAACAAAACAGTGTTGTAATATTTCAAAGCCAGTTCACAAAGCTCAGTAGCTCATGGCTGCTGAAAAGGGTGGGGAGAGCCCTATACACGTGTGAAAGCTGCGCCATTTAGCTAGTATTACATGGAGACAGCAGATCTTCCACGGAGCAATGTTTGAGTTAAAAGAAAGTAATGAAAGATTTGATAAGTGGGGGGGGGGGGGAAAGTGGGTGAACCATACAGGCCTGAGACCCGGCCATAGGGAGAGCTTGGTCCTGCCCCTCCCTCAGCTCCGGGGGGCATTGCCCCAGCTCCCACCGTGGGAGCTGCTGACGGGGGCTGGGCACAGACCAGCCCCGTGAGGACCGGGTGGATGGGCCCGTGCTGGGTGGTCCTGTGATCAGCAGTAACATCTGCACCGGCCGCGCCCGCGCCTGCGCACAGGGAGCACCCCCTAAAGGGGCGGATGAAGCTGGTCTCCGAGGAGGCAGCTCAGGGCAGCGGCTCAGAGCACTGGCGTTGGAGTCACCAACAGGGGCTCAAACCCTAGTGGGTCTGCTCCCCGCTGCGGAGCCACCTTCCCTGCTGGGCCTCAGTGTCCCCTTTTATAAAGCGGGACCCCCGCGTGCCGTGAGGACCCCCTGAGATGACGTGGAGGGCGCACAGAGCGAGGTGCCTGCTCCAGGTAAATGCTCGGTATGGGGCAGCCACGTGTTTAAAATTCTTGCTACTGATCTGTCAGCCCAGTGCGAGGACAGGACTCGGGAGGAGTGAAGGAGAAAAGGGGAAGCAGATCCAGGCTTCCTCGTGACCTGACCACACCTGGCACCCAAAGCAGCCAAAACCAAGGTCTGGCGGGCCTTTCTGGAAGTCCCCGGCGAGAGGAGCCAGGAGCCAGGCCGCTGAGGGTGGGGGGAGGGACAGCATCCTGGGCCAGGGCGTGGCTCAGAGCTCCCCGCCCCCTGCGGACCCAGCAGGGGCTGGCAGGGGACCAGGCGACGCAACAGGTCTGTGGAGGAGTCAGACTTAGGGGCACCCAGCTGGGACTCGGGGCGGCTACTTACTGTCTGGTTCCTTGGGGGGTTGGAATCTGCAAAGAGAAAAAAGGGACAACTTCACCAAGGAGGGTCTGGCAGCCCTGGGCCCTGCCCGCCGCACATGTGGACAAAGGCCTCCCCTGGTTCCCCCGTGGGAGCTGATGCTCCATTAGGTCCTCTGTCTGGAGAGCAGAGGGCAGGTTTCAGGGTCCGTGCCTACTCCCAGGCCGGGCCACAGGGGCTCACTGCCCAGTGCTCACTTCTCCGGGGCTGTCAGAGAGCAGGGGACTCATCTCTTCTCCGGCCCTCAGGCCCCTGGACCCCTCCCCAGTCCACCTGCCCCCCCCAACACACACACACACACACACACACACACACACAGTTCAAGGGACGCATACGCTCGGCTGGAGCCAAGGAAGCTCCCGCTGACTCAGAAATTGCCACCACCTTGCAGCACGCGGGGCCTGAAGAGCCCAGAGCTCCCCAGTCGCTGTGTGAAGCTCACGGAGGACCTCAAGGCAGGTGACAGAGGGGCTGGCAGCCCTGAGGACCCTCCTGAGTCAGGTGCCAGGCGAGCCTGAAGCCAGATGATCCTGGAGCTTTGGGCTCGGGCCCTCTGAGTGTGATTTTTCTGTGAACTGTGCTTTTAAAAGCCCATGTGACCGCCTTCGAGGAGGACAGCTGCTCACCAGTCCTCCCCCTCCTGCAGCCACACCCTCGGTGGGCTCAGGAGGCGCTGACGCCATGACTCAGGGCACGACCTTTATCCTCTCCTCCCACGCCCTATCCTCCACTCCAACTGTTTTCTCATATTGAGTCGGATGCCAGGTCACAGCCAAGTGTAAGCCATGGCCAGGCATCTGGTCTATCCCAGAGCAAACCGGCTCCCTGGCGCAGACCACGCTTCAGGGACGCACAGCCTTTTCAGAGTCCAGGGGGCCGCCTGCGGAGACTCGGGATCCGTTGCTGTCAGGTGTGCACACCTGACCGGAGAAATCAGCTGAGTCACCTCCAGAACATTCCCCCTGATTCCAGCAGCTCCGAGGAACCACCGGCCCCGAATCCCAGCTGGAAACTCACAGGAGGCCCAGCAACCACGGTAACAAGTGAGAGGGGCCGGCTGAGCCGTGTGGCCACGCGATGCCCATCAACAGGCAGACAGTGCCTAACGGGGAGACAGACCAGAACAGCGATGAAAAGCAGCACATGTGCACAGGGACCCCGTCCTCGGTCCTGGATTTAACGAACGCGTTGCACTAACTGCCTCTGACAACTGCTGCTCCCAGCAGAGCGGTCCCCTGGGGAGGCCGGGCTCACGCCCACCGGCGGCCACTGTCCAGGGCCCGAGCCAGCACTTGGCGCCCTCTCTGGCCGGAGGCACATTCTTTTAAATGATGTCAGTGACACTGAACCCCTCTCCTTGGGGAGTGATCCTGTGTTTTGCCAACTGTGCTTGGTGCCAAGTCACTGGGGGGAGGGAGGGGGGGACACAGGAACAAGACAAAATAAATAAAAATGATAAAACTCAGTCTTGGAGAGGACGTTGGTAAACACGTCCCATGAACGTTTCCTGTGAATGTTTCTCGAGAGCCAGCTGGCCATGAAAGTCTCACACCCTTTGCCCCAGTAACCCCTCTTCGGGGCACACCCTCAGGAAATAACTGGAAAGATAAGAAGGCTGTGCACAGCCTGGTATTTGTAAGAACCGACTGCTGGGAGCGGGCCAGATGCCGTGGAGGCCTCCTGGCAGTGAGACGCAGCACATGACGCCACCTCGCCCGGCCTCAGTCATCTCAGCTGCAAAATGGGGATGGATCGCGCCAACGTTGGAGGGTTTTTATGAAGATTAAAGGAGATCTCGAAAGTGAAGGGGCCCGTGACCGATCACCCTGAGAGTATGCCCCCTTGATCTGATGTCATTAAATGACCCCTAACTGGTTTGGCTCAGTGGATAGAGCGTCAGCCTGCAGACTGAAGGGTCCCAGGTTCGATTCCGGTCAAGGGCATGTACCTTGGTTGCGGGCACATCCCCAGTGGGGAGTGTGCAGGAGGCAGCTAAATCGATGTTTCTCTCTCTTTGATGTTTCTAACTCTCTATCCCTCTCCCTTCCTCTCTGTAAAAATCAATAAAATATATATATTTAAATGACCCTGCCCCCGGTCCGTCCCCTACCCTAAACCTGTAACCCCAATCGAATCAGGACAGAAACACTTGGCAGGTTCCAATAGAAGGGCCTCCTACAACATAACGGAGCAGTCCTCCTCAACACTGCCAAGGTCATCGGAAACAACGGAGGTCAGAAACATCGCAGCCCGGAGGAGCCTAAGGAGACCTGACCACTCAGGGTCACATGGCGTCCTGGGTGGGCTCCTAGATCTGCCCGGCCGGCGTCGCTCAGTGGTTGAGCATTGACCTATGAACCAGGAGGTCATGGTTCAAATCCCGGTCAAGGCACATGCCTGGGTTTTGGGCGCAATCTCCAGTAGGGGGCATGCAGGAGGCAGCTGATCAATGATTCTCTCTCATCATTGATGCTTCTCTCTCTCTCTCCCTCTCCCTCCCTCTCTGAAATCAACAAAAATACATTTTAAAAAATAAATGTTAAAAAACTAAGGTGATGTGAATAGAGGATGGGCTTTACTGAACAGCCCTGTTTCGATGTTGCTTATTCACTATAACGAACGAATCCTTCTACTGTCAGATGTTAATAACAGGAAACTGGGTGGGGGTACCTGGGGACTCGCTATTATTGTCTCAGACTTTCTGTAAATCTCCTCTAAAAAATAACGTCTACTTAAAATATGTTGGCATTCAGCCCTAACCGGTTTGGCTCAGTGGATAGAGCGTCGGCCTGCGGACTGAAGGGCTCGATTCCGGTCAAGGGCATGTACCTTGGTTGCGGGCACATCCCCAGTAGGGGGTGTGCAGGAGGCAGCTGATCGATGCTTCTCTCTCATCGATGTTTCTAACTCTCTCTCCCTCTCCCTTCCTCTCTGTAAAAAATCAATAAAATATATTTTTTAAAATGTGTTGGCATTCAAAAGGGGAGGTGCCCAGGACGCTGGCACTCTGTCACCACAGAGAGAAAGTCAGCACTTGACACTGAGTCTCGAGAGGAAGCACAAAAGGCGGAATCCAGCAGGTCCAACATCTGCCTCCCGCCGCGTTACAGCCCACGTGTGTACTTTGATAAAGCCTCCGAACAAACTGTGCCAAGCAAAGAGGTCGGATTTCATAAGAGCTTTTCCCCTAAAAATGTTGCTTCAGTCCGCTGCCTTCGTTAATTGGTTTCACTCCTTTTGGAATAACTGTGATCTTCCCGTAACCGCGGCCGGCACCCCAGGACGTGAGTCCAGGGACACTGGGCATCGGTGGCCCTGCTGCAACGGTGCCCGGTGTCCTGGGGCTGCCCTGCGGCCACCTCGCTGAGCACTGCGTTCTGACTCCCAAGGCATCGTCCCTTCCATCCTCCTTACTCTCCCTTTCGGTCCCATCCCCTCTCCGGCCTGAGGTCCCAGCTGCTGTGGGAAGCAGAACAGCTCCAAGGAAAGGGTTTGGCCCAGAGGTTCAGCGAGGCTCTGGCACCGGCTCCCCGACTCCAACCCTGGGCTCCCTGGGGAGCTGGCGGACCCCAGGGCAGGGCAGGAAAGTACAAGCTAAGCTGGGAAAACCTTTAAGAAGGGCTCCCGCCCTGGCCGGTTTGGCTCAGTGGGTAGAGCATCAGCCTGCGGAACTGAAGAGTCCCGGGTTCTATTCCAGTCAAGGGCACATACCCAGGTTGTGGGCTCGATCCCCAGTAGGGGGCACGCAGGAGGCAGCCAATCAATGATTCTCTCTCATCACTGATGTTTCTATCTCTCTCCCTCTCCCTTCCTCTCTGATCAATAAAAAATATTTTTTAAAAAAAGAAGGGTTCCCAACACACAAGGATGGGAACAAAAGGACACAGGAGCCAGCTGGAAGAGCCCCCCCTTGGCCTAACCGGGGACAATTTGAACCTCAAACTAAATGCCAATGGCAGCAGAATAAACTAGGCATGCACACGTCAGATAGAACCACACGAGTGACGAAAAGGAAAAGTCTGACAGAGGAGCAGGTTATTCACAGCCTCCAAGTAGCGCCCCTCAAAGACGGAGCCATTACCACGGAGAAAAGAGCAGCTTCCGGCGGGGAAGCCTGGCAGACACCACCCTGGTCCTTTGATCAAGGGCTCAGTGTGACCCCACCAGCCACGGGACCAGAGGGACCCAGGAGGACGGAGGCTGCCAAGAAGCGCTCAGCGTCACGCTGGGTTCTTCCCACCAAAGATGCACCACCTGGATCCAGTCGCAAGGACACACCAGGCAAAGCCGGGGTCAGGGTCACCTACAAAGCCATGGGTGGAACCCTCCCCAGTGGCCGGGTCGGGAAGGTGAAGGGCGTGACAGGCACCGACCAGAATCACCGAGACACGGCAGCCAAATGCAGCAGGAGATTCTGAATGGAATTCTTTTGCTACAGGGGACATTGCTGGGGGGAATGGGGAAACCTGAGCGGGGTCTGAGAACTCATTGGCGGTAACGCGTCAAGGCAGATCCTCTAGTTTAGATGGTTTTACTCCGTTTGTGTAAAAACATGCCTTACTCGTATGAAACACACACACACACACACACACACACACACACGTGTCAGAGATGACGGGCCTTGAGTCAGTGACTTAGATGGTCCAGGGAAAAGGAGTTCTTGGTACTGTACTTGTGACTTTCCTGCGAGTTCGAAATTATTTCCAAACGACAACACACAATTTTTTCCAAAGCAAACCTGCCTGAGTGAACTGAGAAAGTCATGACTTTCGTGTCCATCAAAATGAAGGAGGAAAAGAATTTTAACGGTGTTTCCCGACCAGGCGTGACCTCCCCCCAGGGGCCACCTGGCAGTGTCTGGTGACACGTTGGTGGCCACACTGGGAGGTGCTGCAGGTCCTGGTGGGTCTGGAGACCAAGGAACTGGCCAGCACCCTCCAATGCACCCGACAGCCCGGTCCCAAATGTCGATCGATGAGGGGGTGAGACCCTTTTTACAAAAGCCTCGCCACCAACAGTAACAGCGAGATCCGGGTCAGACTGCTTTTAACCACGTGGCCTTACACAAGCCCCCCTCCTTCCTGTGCCTCTGTCCCTCCTCCGTGAAATGGGGTAACAGCAGTGGCTGCCTCGCAAGGGTGCTGAGGGGTCAAATGAGATCATGTACGTGCTTTGCAAATGCCTGCCACCAAGGACACATGGCACAAAGTCAAGTCAATTCAAGAGCAGAGCTGATGGGGGAGCATCGAATGGGCACCTGCCCGGATCTCCGTCAGGCCCCAGGCCCCCCCAGCCCTGCAGTTCCCGGAGGGGGGTGGGCGGGGCGCACACTCCCTTCCTGCTAGCCTTCCGCCCCTTTGAGCAACTGACACAGGTCTCAAAGCCCAGGAGAGCGACGCAGCCTCCTTCATTTCCAGCACAGGGCCACTCGGAATCCCACAGTGACACGATTGGAGTATATGAGTGAGCAAAGAAACGCATGAACGTTCCTCCACTGCTGCACACCCAGCTCCCTCCACATGGAACGGGCATCACCGGCTCAGTCCGGGCTCACCCTGTGCCCTGCGTGCTGACCCGGGCCCCCCCTCCCTTCCCTCTCAGCCTGGGGACCCCCAGGCACCCACCGAAGCCAGAGGGCCAGACCCGGCCACCCCTGAGTCTCAGGGCTCGGGGTGCCTTGTAGGTCTGGCTTCTTAAGGGAGGTGCTTTTCTCTCTCTCTTTCTCGGTGTGTGACAAAACTGCTATCACAAAGGATCGAAGAAAAAAATAAACTGACGGCAATGGAAACTCTAATACTAGAAAAATGTCAAGAAAGCAAACCCGGGTTTCAATGAGATACTGAGCCTGACAGCTCATGGAAAAAGGCTTGAAACCATCAAAACACGAAAACCCCCTGCGGAGGGAACACTAGCACCTGCTTGTGAAACTCATCAAATTCAAAACAACCTCGGTGGACTGTTTTTCAAGCCCAAGTCAAAAGGGGGGCTACGGCAAGGCTCTCTAAGGGGCCTGGGGGACGGGGGCAAGAGGGCCATGACTTGGCCTGGGGCCGACCACTGGGCTCTGGGTGGGCAGGGGCTGGACAAGGCTTGGGGGGCGGAAGGCAGAGGGGACAGCACCGGGCCTCTACAGTCAGAGCAGCAACCTCAAGGACCAGCGCTGGAGCCGGAGCCCGAGGGGCACTTACGAGGAGGTGTGGCCCTGGCCAGGTATCCGCCTCCTTAAGGGTCATCACCCATCTCCCCTGGGGCTCCTGGGAGACTAAATAGGGGAGGGAGCCCGCCCTGCAACCAGAAGGGGCCCTCAGACCACTCATGTTCGCTGCTTCCTCTGTGGCCAGGGCCCAGCGCGGAGTGTGCAGAAGACCTTTGCCCTGCCCTGTAAGGGCTGCCCAGGAGAGGGGCCCTGGGCACAAGACCCCCACCAGGTGGGCGCTGGAAGAGCCTGCTGCCTGGGTGGGTGGGGAGGACCGGGGCTCCGGAAGGCTGCCTGGAGGAGTTGGCCTGGAGGCGGGGCAGGGATCAGAGACAAGGACCAGGGAAGGGTTCAGAACAACCTAGCAGTGAGGAAGGCCTGGGATCCTGGTGAGGAACAAGGCCCGGGCACAGACAGGTCAGCAGACTGCAACTGCGGTTCACTGCACACGACGCCCGCAGGCGCTCTGCACAGGCCCAGCCCCATCCACCCGCACGCCCACCCTCAGACTAGGTCCCGCTGTCCCCATCGTACGGATGAGGGAACTGAGACACAGAGGAATTAAGTAACCTCCCGAGGTGTAGCTTGTAAGTGGCGGAACCAGGATTCCAGCCCTATCAGCCTGCCCCGCTGACCCCTATGGCCCTCGGCTGCCAGAGGAGGGGAGGGGGGGATGGGAGAGAGGAAAGAATAGGGAGGCTGGGAAAGAAGAGAGGAGGGAGGGCATTCAGGAATGCCCCTCCTGGGGGCACCATGCAGAAAGGAATGTGCAGAAAGGAATGAAAGGCTTAGCGGGCCAACTGGTGTGGCTCAGTGGTTGAGCATTGACCTATGAACGAGGAGGTCACGGTTCAAGTCCCAGTCAGGGCACATGCCCAGGTTGCAGGCTCAATCCCCAGTGTGGGGCGTGCAGGAGGCAGCTGATCAATGAGTCTCTCTCATCATTGATGTGTGTGTCTCTCTCCCTCTCCCTTCCTCTCTGAAATCAATAAAATATATATAAAAAAGAGAAAGAAAGCCTTAGCCGCACACAAAGACAGCTTCCTGCCAGCCCGCCGTGCGAACACCGCGCAGGACGTGGCACAGCCTCCGCCACATTGTATCCCCATCGCAGATGAGGTCAGAGAAGAGGAGCAGCTTGTGGGAAGCCACCAAGAGGGAGCCCCACGCCCAGAACCCAGCCTGATGTGTGTCCCTGCGGCTCAAGCAGCCCCTCCCGACCCCTGACCACTTACCCGCAGCCTCGGGCTTGGGCCGGAAGGTCTGGACCGGGTAGCACAGGTGGAGCTCTGGAATGACATCAGGAGGGGACTGGAGAAGCCAGCCTCCGAGAGCCTCGGCGGGCAGGGCAGGGCAGGGCAGGGCAGGGCAGGGGCCCGGCCAGCACAGAGCACCCGCCTCCCCAGGCCCCGCGGACACATCACTCACTCTGCTGCATCCACTTCCAGCAGGCCCTGCGGTGGCACAGGAGGAAGGAGCCGGTGCAGACGACCGCCGCCAGCAGCGCCAGCAGCCAGAGGAGCACGGGGCCTGCAACACAGAGGTGGACCTGCACTCTCCGCCCAGAGTCCACTCCACAGGCCGAGCCAGGGGCCCTGCTGCCCCACGCGGGACCGCCCTGCTGTCTCCACGGGGCTGCCAGGACTGAAACCAGACACGGTTCCTGGTCCAGCCCTCACCCACCTGCCCGCCCTCACCTGCTCCAGGAAACCGGTCACGGTGGATCAATAGTGGGGAAAGGAGCAAAGCATTTCTAGAGGGTGGGCAACGGAGGAGTCAGGGGGCCAGAAGGCAGAACGAAAGAACAAAGCGAGGGGCCTGCGGAGGAGGCGTGTGCCGGGCGTCCCCTCTGGACTGGAAGCTCCATGAGGCACACTCAGCCCTACGCCGCAGGTGCCATTACAAACAAGGGAAACTGAGGCTCTCAAAGGTGAAGTCAAGGTCACCCTGAGGGTAAATGGCAGAATCTCGGCTCCAGCCAGGCCAGGGGGATTCCAGTGCCCACGCGCCAAACCGCTATCTGGGTGTATGTCTTTACATCTGCACATTTAACTTGCCTCCTTGCTTCTTTTGTCGCTTACGAAGATCGTGTAACTAGTTACTGCTTTTCGTGCATGTTTAGATGCTAAAAAAAGTGGTTTGTGCCCATAAATGCTTCTCAAACTTTAACGTGCAGAGGAACCTCCAGGGGACGGTGGTAAAAAGCGGATTCGGATTCTGTAGGGCTGGGTGGGGCCATCGTTTGTTTTTCTAACAAGTTGCTGATGCTGTGAGTTCAGGGACCAGGCTGAGAACCGCTGGCCTGAGGACCACCGCCACCCGGTGTGCAATGCTGGAACTGCAAGTCCTAGAATGCATTGCACTTAGAGCAGATGTCTGCAAAGCAAGGTCTGGCCCGGGTAGCTACATACTCCCCTGCATGGTGCATGCTATTACAGCTCTACACGGGAGAAAACAGGGGCTCAAGGGCATTAAGCAACTAGTCCAGGTCATAAAATCCTTCACCAAATACTTCCTGAGTAGCAATTATGGGCCACGGGGAGGAAGCTGTGAATGAAATCCCTACCCACAAGAATTAAGTGGTAGCAAGTGACAGACCCGCAGCCCAGGAAGCTGGAAACCCGGGGTCCACCTTGGCCCCCCTACCCAGTGGATACTGTAGACCGGGGAGAACCCCACTCCTTCCGCCCGCCTGGGAGGAAGGCCCTGCCTCCTGGGGGTGATCATTACCTGAAACCAGGATGGGTCTCCTCGCAGAGGAGAAAGAGACAGGAGCACTTGTTGAGAGGGAGGCGTCCTCCAGGGCATGGGTGGCGCCTCCTCCATTCCCCTTCCCAGCCAGGGAGATCCGGGAGGCGCTGGTGCTGCGGGCAGAGAAGCCAGAGGTGAGGCTGAGGATGCAGCCGGAAGAGGGGGTTGCTCGGGAATGCTTCCCTTTCCCCAGATACCATCCCCAGGCAGGGGCTGCACTTCCAGGCTTTCTGGCTTGGTGCCAGCGCAGAGCTGGGCACACGTTCTCCAAAGGGACTTTGGGGCTTGGCACAGAGCTCCAGTCTGGACCCCACCTCCCCTTCCAGTCCAGTTCCCCAGAAGGAGCCACAGAGTCACCTGGCCGGTAGCTCGCCGTCCTCTGGGTTGGTGCTGTGGTTAAGGTGGGTCCCCAGGTGAGGCGGCTCGTAGGTGGTGTCCCTCTCAGCTTTGCCTGCAAAGAGTGGTCTTCAGCGTCAGTGCCAGGAGCTTACCCAGCAGGGACTGGTGGCCTCCAGGAGACCGCTCAGCGAGGCGCCATGGACATTGCGGTTGGGCAGGTCTGTGTCCTGGCTCTGCCTCCTCCCTTCACCTACCCACCCCGCCCTCCTCTTTCCTTCCATGCAACAGTTCTTTATTGAGCACCTACTATGACTCGGGGTGCGGGAAGCCATCCATTGTCAAACACTATCATGAAAGCACAACAAGGAACTCGGAAAGCTGATGAACCTTGAGCTTTAGCAAGGGCTAAAGCTATGCACCAATTGTTCTGTAGAGATAGTGGTGGCTTGAAGCAATTTCCTGACCTAATAGCCTTTAAGTAAATCTTTACTAATATTTACTGCCCTTTGAGATAGTCTGTCTGCTACCAGATTGCTGTGCCTGAGGGCAAGATGTGTATCTAAAATTGAATAAAAGCTAACAGGTCCAGGGCTTCAGGGAGCTTTTCCTCTAGAGCAGTGGTTCTCAACCTTCCTAATGCCGCGATCCTTTAATACAGTTCCTCATGTTGTGGTGACCCCCAATTTCATTGTTACAAATTGAACATAATTAAAGCATAGTAATTAATCACAAAAACAATGTGCAATTAAATATGTTTTCTGATGGTCTTAGGCGACCCCTGTGAAAGGGTTGTTCGACCCCCAAAGGGGTCGAGACCCACAGGTTGAGAACCGCTGCTCTAGA
>NW_005871628.1:452792-455936 GCF_000147115.1 Myotis lucifugus
TCAACCCCTTCTCCAGATCCTGACACCTTGCAGTGCTGGATATGGCACCAGGGACTGTGCTAGGAGCTGGGATAGAGCAATGAGTAAAATACACAAGATCCCAACCTCGGGGGCTCACGGGCTGTGAGTGTGATTCAGGTGTCACACAGAGCATGACACCTACAGCAAGGGACTCAACCCCTCCTGAACGGGGAGGCTTCCCCAAGGAGGGGGTTGCTGGGATGTGAGTCTGCATGGGGGTATCGGTAGAGGACACAGAAGGTGGGAGGCCCAGGGTGGGAGAGAGGAGGGCACGGAAGAGAGGCTGGAGGGAGGCCAGAGAGGCTGGGGTGGCCACAGCAATACAGTCAGGTCTCATGCACACCCTTGTTCACAGAGCATTCTTCACAGCAGTCAAAGAAGTGGGAACAGCTTAGATGTCCCTGAACTGGTAAATGGGTCAACAAAATGTAGTATATCCGTTCACTGGAATCTTGTTTGGCAATAAAAGGAACAAAGCGCCCTGGCCGGTGTGCTCAGTGGTTAGAGTGTTGGCTCACCCATCCAGGTTCATATCCTGGTCAAGGGCACGTACCTGGGTTGCAAGTTTGATCCCCAGCCCCGGTTTGTGGCATGTGTGGGAGGCAACCAACCAATCAATGTGTCTCTTGCACATCAATGTTTCTCTATCCCCCTTCCTCCCTCCCTTCCACTCTCTCTAAAAATCAATGGAAAAATATCCTCGGGTGAGGATTAACAAAAATAAAAATAAAAGGAACAAAGTATTAACACATGCGACAGCATGGTCGAACCCCACGTGTGTCATGTCCAGTGAAAGAAGCTGACACAGAAGAACACATTCTGGAAATGTCTCTAAGGGTCTAACCTAGAGGGACAGGAAGTAGATTAGTGGTCTCCGAGCTGGGGATGGAGGGAGGGGTGGGGTGGCTATTAATGGGCACGAGGTTTCTTAAATCATGGTGTTAACCTGAAAGTAAAAGGCCAAAGTGAGAGGCAACAAGGGTTTATTTGAGGTAAAAAAAAAAAAAAATTGTAATTTGGGAAGCCCTGATTCAGACAGAAACCCAAATGGTGTTCTGATTAGGAAGCAAAGGCGGGGGTGGTTACGAGAAAGGGAAGGGGGGCGGTTACATCAGCAGAAGGAATATTACGTCAATAGAATATCAATCACATCAACGAAGGGGAGGCATTGCTATCGGTGCAGATAAAACAGCTCCGTGTGGTCAGTCCTAAAGGATGGCTTTCCTTTGTGGCCCTGTAGTCATCTGCCCGGTATTCCTCATATCAGCTTTCTTGTTATCTCTGCAAACAGTTCTTCGGAACACGAGGTTGCTTAGGCCAGTCCAAAGGCTCATTTGCCCAGTTTTAACATTCTGAAGGTTTGAGGCATAAGGCACGGCTCTGACACCACTTTAAAGTGGCTCTGCTTATAGTTCGTAAATTTTTTAAGTGGTGATGGTTTCATAATTTTGTAAGTTTCTTTTTAAAAAATATATTTTTTTATTTATTTCAGAGAGGAAGGGAGAGGGAGAGAGAGATAGAAACATCAATGATGAGAGAGAATCAATGATCAGCTGCCTCCTGCATGCCTCACATTGGGGATCAAGCCCATAACCCCGGCATGTGCCCTGACTGAGAATCGACCTCCTGGTTCATAGGTCAACGCTCAACCACTGAGTCATGCCGACAGGGCTGTAAGTTTCTTAAAAATCATAGAATTGTACACTGAAAGTGAATAGGTTTTATGGCATAGGAATTACATCTCAATAAAGCTGTTTTTAAAAATCAAGTCTTAAATGGAGACATCTGTACTAGTGTCAACAATAAAAATAAAGAAAAAGATAAGTAAAAATAAAGTTTCTCCCCAAAGCAATGATTTTTTAAAATAGGTTTTTATTGATTTCAGAGAGGAAGAGAGAGGGAGAGAGAGATAGAAACATTAATGATGAGAATTATTGATTAGCTGCCTCCTGCATGCCTCACACTGGGGATGGAGCCTGCCACCCAGGCATGTGCCCTGACCAGGAATCGAACCGTGACCTCTTGGTCCATTGGTTGATGCTCCACCACTGAGCCACGCCAGCTGGGCCAAAGCAATGATTTTAATTAGTGATGGGACCAGTGTAGGTCCAACTCCCCACACTGCCCCACATCAAGACCCTTCTCTCCATGACTCTGCACTACCTGGGAAGTCATATTTTTTAGATATGTCTCCTTAGGTAAGGAAAACAAAAGAAAAAATAAACAAATAGGACTGCATCAAAATAAAAAGCTTTTGTGCAGAGAAGGAAACCATCATCAACAACAAAACCCAACCTACTGAATGGGAGAAGACATTCACCAACGATACATCCAACAAGGGGTTAATATCCAACATATATAAGGAACTCATATCCCTTAACACCTAAAAGACAAACAACCCGATGAAAAAATGGACAGAGGACCTGAATAGACATTTCTCCAAATGTCTATTTGGAGATGGCCAACAGACATATGAAAAGACTCTCAACATCATTAATCAGGGAAATGCAAATTAAATTGCAGCGAGATGCCACCTCACACCTATCAGATGGCTATCATCAATAAATCAACAAACAGCAAGTGTTGATGAAGAAGCAGAGAAAAGGGAACTCTTACGCACTGCTGGTGGTATTATAAATTGATGCAGACACAATGGAAAACCATATGGAGGTGCTTCCAAAAAATTAAAAACAGAACTATTATATTATCCAGCAACACCACTTCTGGGTGTTGACCCGAAGAAGCCCAAAACACTAATTCGAAAACACATATGCACCCCTATGTTCATTGCAGCAGTATTTACAATAGCCAAGCCATGGAAGCAACCTGTGTCCATCTATACTAATAATAGAGGAATATGCAAATTGTCCAGGATGCCGTCAACAACCGTACAGCAGGCTACGTGGGTTGACAAGGCCGGCAAGGGGGTTAGTGAGGGACGACCACACAACTAAACAGCAGGCTGCATGGGGCAATGAGGGCAGCAGGGGGGGGGGGCAGTTGGGGGTGCCAGGCCGGTGGAGGGGGCAGTTGGGGGCGACCAGGCCAGCAGGGGAGGCAGTTGGGGGCGACCAGGCCAGTAGGAAGAGGCAGTTAGGGGTGACCAGGCTGGTGGGGGGGGGG
>NW_005871628.1:473707-486980 GCF_000147115.1 Myotis lucifugus
TTCCACATATATGAACTTCCTGGAGTACTCAATTCATAGAGTAGAATGGTAGTTGCCAAAGGGTGGGGGATGGGGAAGAGCTGAGAGCTAATGTTTAATGGGGACAGAGTTTCAGTTAGGTAAGATGAAAAAGTTCCGGTCCTGGCCAGGTGGCTCAGTTGGTTAGAGCATCGTCCCAATACGCCAAGGTTGCAGGTCCCATCCCGGGTCAGGGCACATAGAAGAATCAGCCAATGAACGCATACATAAGCAAACAACAATTCTCTCTCTCTCTCTCTCTCTCTCTCTCTCTCTCTCTCTCCAAAAAATCAATAAATGTTAATAAATAAATAAATGTCATCATTTTAATGCCATAGGTAGTATTATCTTATCCTCTTAAAAATTCCTTCTTTCCATGTATGTGTAGTCTAGCTACTAGCCTACCCATTCTTCCTCTATACAGAGAAGCATCAATCATCCAGCGATGGGGGAGGGGCAGAGTTGGCTTTCTTCCTTGCACTTCTCTATTGGTTGAATTTGGGGTAGAGAACACCTATAACTCTCACTTAATCAAATGCAGGCATTTGTTTTAAAACTTGAAAGCTCTACCAGAGAAATGCTCACAGAAATAAAGAATGGCAATACTAGTATCAAACAAAAATGGAATCCAGGCAAACACATTATGAGGAACAAAGAGGTATCTTTCATGTTGATAAAAGGTCCAACTTGCCAAGAAAACATAATGTTCATGAACATTGTGCCTAATGACACAGCTTTGACATATACAAAGCAAAAATAGAACACAAGGAAAATCTGATGAAAAACAAGCATATTGGGAGATAGATTTTTTAAAAATATGTTTTTATTGATTTCAGAGAGGAAAGGAGAGGGAGAGACAGAAACATCCAGGATGAGAGAGAATCATTGATCAGCTGCCTCCTGTGCCCATCCTACTGGTGATCAAGCCTGAAATCTGGACTTGTACCCTGATTGGAATCAAACTGTGACGCTCAACCTCTGAGCACACCGGCCGGGCAGGAGATAGATTTTAACAAATCTACCTCAGAAATCAACCTTTGTGAAGGTGACAAAACTAAATAAGAATGTGTATTGTTTCCATAATAACATAAATAAACTTAATCTAATAGGTATATGTAGAATTCTGTATGGAAGAAATAGAATATACATTTTTTTCCAAATACACTAAACATGCTAAGAAATATGAATATTCATTAGGCCAAGAAATCGCAACACATTTCACCACCCCCCAGGAAACCCACACAAAAGCAAAACACACACCAGGTAGCACACAAACCACATTCATGAAGCATCATAAGAAATTCACAATAAGGTGCTTATTTGAGAGAGTTCTGCTGGAAGCTCTGGGTGTCAGACCTTCACTCCAAACTCCAGGTGGGCCCCTCACCAGAGTCCTGTGACTCTGGAAAGGCCCTTAACCTCCCTCAGCCTCTGTGTCCTCGCTGTAAAGCGGGGAGAAGGAAAGAATCTTTCCCTCCAGAAAGATTAGCTCTTCCCCAAACATTAAACTCAATAAATGTGAGTCCCTCCCTTGAGGAAACACGTTAACTAAGTCTGGGTGCAAAAGGTCATGGCTGGTATCAATTCACAAATCCAGAGTGGTAAACTGAGGCACCAGGGGGCCAGGTCAGAGTGCAGTCACCAAATCTCGATGCTCCCCACCTTCTAGGTCCTGTCTCTCCCCAGACCCGCCCCCTCACTGGAAGGAGCCCTAGGGGGAGGACAGGCTCTTACCACTGCAGGTCACGCAGGCTGTGCACCGGTTGGCCCTGTCCAGGTAGTAGTCCTGCTGGCACTGCTTCCTGCAGCCGGATGGCCCCTGCGGGCACAGATGCTGTGGGGAGGACCCTGGAAAAGAATCGGAGAAGCTCCAGGCCAGGCCACCTTGGCAAACTCTCAGGGGCACCCCTTCCACTCTCATCCCCAAAGCCCTTCCCAGCAACACTCCTAAACCCCCCAACATCTCAGCGCAACTCATGACGGAGGCGTTGATGCCCAAGAGGGCAGGCCTTGCCTCTGGTCACCTGGCAGGCAGAGCAGCACGGGTCAGGGAGAAGAGCTGGGCCTGGATTCCAGGGCTGCCACATGCTAAGCGGGTAGCCTTGGCCAAGTGACCGTGACCGCAGGGGTACTACGTTAATAACCGGATGCACCTCCTAGGGTCGTTGAAAGGAGTAAAGGGACTGTGAAGACAAGCATGCGTAGTCCAGGCATACAGCAGGCACTGGGCGAGCACAGTTTGGGGTTTGTTTTTTACTATATTTTTATTGATTTCAGGGAGGAAGGGAGAGGGGGAGAGAGATAGAAACATCACTGATGAGAGAGAATCATTGATTGACTGCCTCCTGCACGCCCACACTGGGGATCAAGCCCGCAACCTGGGCATGTGCCCCGACTGGGAATCGAACCGTGACCTCCTGGTTCATAGGCTGACAATCACTAAGCCACGCTGGCTGGGCAGGAGTACTGTCCTGTTCTTATTATTCCTGGGGTCCCCTGCACTGTGGGAACTGGGGAGCCATAGTCCTAATCCAGCCTGACTAAGAGGCTGGCAAAGCACCCAGGAGTCCCTGATGGGAGAGGCATGATGCTGAAACCAAATGCATGGGGCAAATGCGTTGGGAAAGTCCTGGATGTTCACTGGGTGTTCACCTGTCCTGCCCCACTTTATGTCTGCGAGTTCTAGCCGGGATGTCTCCCACAGCCCTTCAACTGAGCACGTGACCCAGGCAGGCCAATCAGAATGCTTCATCCTTGAGGATAGACACATGATCCAGGCAGACCAATCAGAATGCTTCATCCTTGAGGATGGACACATGACCCAGGCAGACCAATCAGAATACTTCATCCTTTGCAATTAGCACGTGACCCAGGCAGGCCAATCAGAATGCATCTTCTTCAACACTGTGATTGGTTCATGGGACCCATGCCAGCCAATGAGCCCATCTCTGAGTTTCACAAAAGCTACTGGAAAAGAGCCCCCTCTTTACTGTTTCCTGGTTCAAAGGGCACTTTGGGCCAGAGCTGCCCTGTCCTGGCTGCTGCAGCTTGGGCTGTCCACCTGAGAAGGAGGTGACTCAGAGGCCAAGAGAGGCCACAGACGCGGAGAAATGGACTCCCGATGACGTCATTCAAACCCGAATCTATGGCGCCGTGGATTTCTCTGTCATTGAGCCCAATGTTTCTCTTTTGTCTGGTTTGGACCTGAGTCAGGCTTCTGTTAGTTACAACCAAAAGGCTCCAGACCAGGGTTCTCAGCATTGCCTGGGCCCATTAGTCACTAGGGGGCGCCTGTGGACACTGCTCAGAATGATGCTTTCAGTGCACAGAATTCGAGGCCGAGTGACTCATTGGGGGTGGGATTTTCCCGCTCAACTCACAGCTACTGAGCTGCCGGGCGGGCGCAGGCACTGATTGAGAGACTGGAGATGAGGCCCTGCTCCCAGGGAGCTCACCCTCCAGCGGGGGGAAGAGAGGGCAGCGAGTCACATGGAAATCAGCACGTTCGCTTCCAACGTGGATACAAACTGAAGAGAGGAGAGCAGGAGCGGGGGAGCAGGGGGAGCAGGGGCGGGGCGGGGGCAGGGGTGGGGTGCAGCAGGGTTGGAAAGGGAGCCCTCGGTCTGGTGGCCCCACCCGGCCCTCAGGACGCAAGGAGGCTGCAGAGAGGTTCCAGGCAGCGGGCACTGGGCGGGCAAAGGCCCCGAGGGAGGCCCAGCTCGGCCTGAGCAGAGAACAGAAAGGCCGCAGGGCTGGAGCAGATGGAGCCAAAGCGTGATGAGTGTTGACTCATTTCTCTTCTCTTCTTTCCCGTATTCCACAGAGGTCTTCTCCGCTATCACTTTCACAATCAGAAACAGGGGTTCAGAGAGGCTGCGAGCTGCGGTGTCGCTCTCAGAATTGGTTCCCAAGTGTCCTCTGTCCCCCTCCGCCTCCAGCCACCTCTGCTCCGGCCTCTGATCAGCGGCTTCTGACTCCAAATGTCTGTCTGTCCTAACATTTCCGTCACCGCTCTCACCTCTGGCTGAGCTTTGGGGCGGCCAGGCAACCCCAGCTGCTGGGGCCCCAGAAACTGCCCTGAGTCTGGGCTGCAGGCCCCTCTCCCCTCCCCTCCCCTCCCCTTCAGGCCCTGTGCTTCTGCCACATGAAACCCACCCAGCCCTTGAGTGCCCTCCCCCTTGCTCACTCCAGGCCTTGGCATCCTCCATGCCCTCTGACCAGAGCCCTCCTCCCTCCTCCCACCGTGACCTGGCACAGCCCTCAGGACTCCTTGGGATGCCAGCTCCTCAAGGAAGCCCCCCTGAATGTTCCAACCAGGCCAGGTCCCCCGGGAGCATGTTCCCACAACTCCCAGCAGCACCGCCCTAGATGCTAACAGCCTGTCACAAGGGCTTCCCAGCCCACAGGCCCCCCTTCTTGGGGAGCCGCCCCCGTCCCACCTCTGCCCCTGGCAGTGGCCCAGGGCAGTCCCGGCTCGGGGACCGAGCGGAGGTGAACATCTGGACTCACTGGAGCCCTCAGTTGCTTTGTCCTTGGCTTTGGAGTTGGGGGTGAAAGATGTTTGCCTGGTGTTTCTCCTGTTTCCCTGGAGAACTGCAGGCGCGGAGGGGAACTGTGGGCCAGCCAGGCTTGGCCAGGGGCAGGGCGGCCTCCCCTCCTCCCTGCTCGCCGCCCTGGCAGAAACCCTCGGCTCCTGGCACAAGGTGGGACACACTGCCTTGGCCCCCATCACCCCGTGCTCTCCAGCTGGCACCAGGCCTGGCTTCACACGGCCCCCCCATACCTGGGCAGGGAGGTCCCTCCCTGCAGGCAGCGGCTCTGGGCCCAGGCAGGAGGCTGATCCCGGAAGCAGGGTGCAGAGTAAGTGAGGGGTTTGGGCTCTTCTCGGATACGCTCTGCTGCCTCCCAAATGCAAGGCCATGGGGGTCAGCACCAAATAAGATGGAAGGGCTTGGGGTCCCGAGTTAGACGGCCACATGCGAGCCCCACCTGAGCCACTTACTGGCCTGGGACCACGGACAAACCCCTGAGCGGCACCGTGTTCCCCATCCGGTTCAGTGAGCTCATATGTAGGCAAAGGGCTCAGCACAGTGGCTGGCACGGAGCACGCTCCATCCATGTAAATCACGGCCACTGTGCTGAAGCAGTGAGTGAGCGCCCCGTCACCGGGGGTGTGTAAGCAGAGGGCTGGGGATCGGCTGTCAGGGATGCTGGAAAGGGCTTTAGAGGCCTGGGCCAGAGGAGGGGTTCGGTGACATCTGACTTCTCAATTTCAAAGGTCCCCTGTTTCCTTCCTCCGCCAGCCGCCCCCGCGCCCTGCCACACAGCTGAGCGCCGATGGCGGAGGGAGGGCGGCAAAATGTCAGAAATTTCCCCGACACACGGAGGAAGGGGTTTTTGCGGGTTTTTCGTTTTTCCTCTCTTGTCTGCCCGGAAGCACAAGGTCAATAAAACTCCGCCAAAATGCCCCGCCCACCACAGCAGCACGAGGTGCTCAGCCACCCCCAGTCACTGCAGGGCCGCGGGCGGGAGGTCATAGTGTCTCAGTGGAGGGAGGCTGGGACCGGATGCCTCTCTCCCACCCGCTCTCTGGCAAGGCCCCACCAGGCTGGGGTCACGGGAGCCGGAGGATGTGGGAAGTGTCTGCCTTTCTCGTGCAGCTGGGATCGTGTCTGCTTCTCTCGGTCCTCCGGTGGCCTGAGCATGGGCTCCTTTGGCCCTCGTGGTCTGGGAACAGATGGACCAGGGTTCCTGCCCAGCTCAGGCCATCGATCCCCAGTGACCTGTGCATTGTGGCCTGTCACCCTCCAGACGGCAACCTTGGAGGCCGAGAGGATGGGCGTCCAGGCCCGGAAATGAAGGGCGGTCAGGGGATATCCACAGCTTGACTCTGGGGTCACAGAACCCTGGCTCCAGCCCAGCCAGTTCTTCCATTTCCCAGTTCGTGACCTTGGGCAAGTTCCTTAACCTTGCAGCACCCCCATAGCCTCATCTGCAAAATGGGAATCCTAAAGGATCATTGTGAGGATCTGATGAGACGCAGCAATGCATGTGACGGTCTCGGCCTAGTGCACATATAGAACATGCTCTATGAGGGGCAGCTGTTCATTAAAAACAAGAATTCACAGCCCGGCCGGCGTGGCTCAGTGGTTGAGCGTCAACCTATGAATCAAAAGGTCACGGCTCAATTCCCGGTCATGGCATATGCCCAGGTTGCAGGCTCAGTCCCCAGTGTGGGGTGTGCAGGAGGCAGCCGATCAATGATTCTCTCTCATCATTGATGTTTCTATCTCTTTCTCCCTCTCCCTTCCCCTCTGAAATCAATATATATAACAAGAACTCATGACGGTATGGCCTTTAGAACCGACAGTCAACATGACAATGACGACGTTGGCTCCCATCTTGCCCACACCCCAATCCCCCCTGCCCCAGCCCCAGCACCCCACTCACCCTCAGGGCAGCGGTAACAGCACCTCTTGGCAGCCTTGACATAGTGGCGGTTGGGGTCTCCAGCACAGGAGTCCGTGGGGGCTCGACCCTGGAGGGTAAGACAAACTGGTGAGGCCTGATGGGTCCCAGACACCCATCTTCCCTCCAGACCAGTGGTTCTCAACCTTCCTAATGCCGCGACCCTTTAATACAGTTCCTCATGTTGTGGTGACCCCCAACCATAAAATTATTTTCGTTGCTACTTCATAACTGTAATGTTGCTACTGTTATGAATCGTCATGTAAATATCTGATATCCAGGATGTATTTTCATTGTTACAAATTGGACATAAAGCATAGTGATTAATCACAAAAACAATATGTAATTATATATGTGTTTTCCGATGGTCTTAGGTGACCCCTGTGAAAGGGGTCGCGACCCACAGGTTGAGAACCGCTGCTCCAGGCCCTCGGGTCCCAGAAGGCCAGGTCTCCACTCACTGTCAAGGCCAGGCCTGAGACCAAGCCTCACGTTACCAAAGGCACAGAAACACCTGTTCTCACATCTCCTCGAACCCCAGCCTCCATAACTCAAGACTCCCCGGTTGAGCTTCAACTTATGAACCAGGAGATCACAGTTCAATTCCCGGTCAGGGCCCCTGCCAGGGTTACCAGCTCGATTCCCAGTGTGGGGCGAGCGGGAGGCAGCCGATCAATGGTTCTCTCTCATCATTGATGTTTCTAACTCTCTCCCTCTCTCTGAAATCAATAAAAATATATTTTGAAAAAGAGAGAGAGAGGAAAGTCTTGCTGCGACTTTGGGGAAGGACTTCTGTCCTTCCTGGTAGAATGAAAGGGGGGCATGAAGCAGGTTTCTGGGTTGACCCACAACCAGGAGCTCCAGGAAGGGAGGGTCGGGGAGGGGAGAAGACCAGGTGGGAGGGAGCCTGACCCACCAGGGTACCTACAGCAGCCCCGATGGTGCCTGACAGACAGGAGGGGGCCACCTATGGGATGTGTGGGGTGGGGCCCTCTTGATTCCCAGAAGAAAAGCAGAAGCCATTTATCCCCACCCCAGAGGCCTGGCTGCCTAAGGGGCTTCTCTGCTCTTCTCTCCACTCAAGGGAAGAGTGAAAAATGAATACATTTTTCTATTAAGGTCAGAGAGCAGCCAGGAGGCCCGTGTAACAGGAGGTGGGTGGGTACGTGGAGCGTGCATAACATTCTTCTCTTTTTGCTCACCTGAAACATCACCACATAAATCTGAAATAATAAATATAACCTGATGTTTGCACACCTCCAGGCACCAGCTTTGCCCGTGCACGCCCAGCCTCCTCCCTCCAGTGAACCAGGCTGCTGGGCCTCTCCAGGGGCAGGGACCTGCTGGGACCACCTAGGTCCTCCTCCCTGGCCCAAAGCATCCACCAAGTGAGCCTGGAAGCCTATGGGTGGCTGGGCCGGGGGTGAGGGTTCAGCCCTGCTGGGCCTGCTGAGTGCGGGGAAATTTCTGGGTCCTGGGCCTGGGCTTTCCCCGCCTAGCCTGCCTGCTCATCTCATCAACAGCTATGGGCTCCCCAGGTCCCGGGGACAGAGGAGGGGAGCCTGGCTGCCCTTCACCTCCTGCCGCCACACCCCAGGCCATCGGAGGGGTGTAAGGGGCAGAGAACAGGGAACTCACTGTTATCTAGTATCACGACCCCCGTCACACATCTCCCTCTGGGGCCAGATCACCACCCCATGTCACAGGTGAGGAAACTGCACCCAAAGCCACACAGCAACTAAGGGCAGAGAGGGCATTGGAGCTTCCCTGTGTTCCCAGTTCTCTCCCCGTCTCTGGGTCACAGGCTTCCCCCATCTATATACATATAAGCCTAAGTAACCACCGCAACCGAATGGACAACCAAACAGGCTGCGTGGGGCGACCAGGCCAGCAGGGGCTCAGTGAGGGGCAACCAAATGACCAAGCAGCAGGCTGCATGGGGCGGCCAGGCCCACAGGGGAGGCAGTTGGGGCGACCATGCCAGCGGTGGTGGGGGGGCCAGTAAGGGGTGACCAGGCAGGCAGGCAGGTGAGCAGTTAGGAGCCAGTGGTCCCAGATTATGAGAGGGATGTCTGACTGCCAGTTTAGGCCCAATCCTAGGCAGTTGGACAACCCCCCAGGGGTCCCAGATTGAAGAGGGTGCAGGCTGGGCTGAGGGGACACCCCCCCTGCCCCGTGCATGAATTTCATGCACCGGGCCTCTAGTCCTATATAATAAAAGCCTAATATGCAAATAGACCGAACAACAGAACAACTGGTTCCTATGATGCGCACTGACCACCAGGGGGCAGGTGCTCAATGCAGGAGCTGCCCCCAGCCCACAGGCCCTAGGCCAGCCAAGGTGGGTGCCAGCAGGGGGCCCCCCCGGATCACCCCGCCAGTCATCCCACAGATTGGCACTAATCACCGGCCACGCCTAGGGACCCTACCCGTTCATGAATTTCATGCACTGGGCCTCTAGTTTTAAATAAAAATGCCCTAAGAAGGGCCGATCGTATCTGTGGTCTTTCTACCAAAAGTCCATAGTCCGAACGAAATCATGAGGAAACATCAGATAAAGCCAAACTGAAGGCCTTTCTACAAAACAACTAGCCTGGACTCTTTAAAAATGCCAACGATGAAACAAAGAAGAGCTGTAGAAAGTTCCAGAATAAAGGAGACTAGAGAGACGGGACAACTAAACACAATGTCTGGGCTGGACCCCGAGTCGAGGCGGAAGGCAGGGATCGCTGTAAAGGGGAATTGGAGGTGCTGACGAAATGTGAACGAGGACTTTATGTCTGATTATGTTGTACCCATGTCCAATGCCTGAACGTGGACTTAAGGCAGAGATGCCCTTGTTGGAGAAGATGCTGCTGTGTTTAGGGTGAAGGATCAAAATGTCTGCAACAAACTTGCAAATGGATCAGTAAAATATAATAATAATAATAATAATAATAATAATAATGTATATACATAAAGAGAGAGAAATAAAACAATTGTATAAAACCACAAATAAATAGCTCAACAATAAGTCTGTGTCAGGCCATGGCTTGCCACCAGGGGGAGCTGTCTTCCTGCTGTCCAGAGGGGCAATTGTAGCCCATCAGAGCCCCACCAAGGGAGTAGAGGACCGGGGGCCTCCGTTTCATATGGGGCTTATGGGGAAGGGGCTACTCCCCTAAACCTATGGCGGTGCTGGACCCCAGCTCCCCCAGACATTCCTAGAGATGTAGGTGGGGTTGAGGTGGGGCCATCACTCGGCCCCACCCTCCACCCCACTCCCACTGGGCTGGCCTTCTCTGGCAGAGACACTGGGGAATTTTTTGTTGTTGTCTATGATGTCATCGCTTTACAGGCACCCAGAAAATGGGGTCAGTGCAATGCATGTAGACGTGGCAACAGCAGTTACTGAACCCACAGCCCCGTGAGACCCTGTTGCCATGGAAGCCAGTCTGTGAGGTGAAAGACCCGCCCAAGCTCACACTTTGTGGCGGGTCAGGAGCTGAGTCCAGGTCAGCTGACTCCTGACCACCACACAAGCGCATGGAGCACCTACTGTGTGCCAGAGAGCTGGGTGGGCCCCGAGCGCCCTCCAGGAGCTGCGGCTCCAGCGGGGAGGCCACCCCACCTGCCCAGGGTATTCCCGGGTCGTAAGTAGAAAGAGGTGGCGCCTGGGGACCTGAGCTTCGCCCTTGCAGCACTGTCTGTGGTCCCCAAGACCTGGTCCAGTCTCATGCCCCAGGCACAGCGCTCACCCCCAGCTCCGTTCATCACTCTCTCTGCCTTCTCTCCCATCTTCCCCACTGCCCCACCCCCATGGTCTCCCACTGCCCACTCACAGGGGCCCCTCACCCACCCCAGCTCCTGGCAGAGAGGGCAGCAGCCTGGGCATCTATGTTGGCGGCAGCCCAGGAAGTCTGACCTCCTGAGTTTCAAGGGCCCCACCAGTTGCCACTGGCCATGGGCCCAGCCCCTGGACAGCCCATCAGCTCCCGCTGCCCCTGGGGAAGGTGGAGACACAGCTGGGCTGGCTCTGGCCATGGCCTGGGAGGGAAGCGGGGACAGAACGGGGAGAGTGGGAGGGGGAAGCCCGAGGCCTGGAAGGGGGGCTTTTGGGTGGGGTTCCCCGGCAGGTTCGAGGCAGAGCAAGGTGTCCGCAGAGATGAGCTGTGCAACCAAAGGCCTGTGGCTCAACCTTCGTGGCATCAAGATAAAGAGAGAGTGGCCTGAAACCTTCCCATTTCTAGGCCTGTCTAGTTTCAGGCGGTTTGGTTTTCCCTATAAAACCTGGTAAATATCACTTTCAGAAAGCCCCACCTGCTCAGCGTGGAGGGGGATGGGGGCTGGGCCACACCTGTAGCAGCGGAGCGTCTACGGCGGGGAGGGGACGCTGGGGTGGAAGAGTACAATCAAACACAAAATATCCGAAGGGGCCAGAGCTGGGCAGAGCTGGGAGGGGCACCCCAAATCCAGCCTGAGGGGCCCTCACCTCTGTTACTCAAGGTGAGGAACCTGGGCCAGCAGCACTGGCATCCCTTGTGAACTTGCTCAAAATGCAGAATCCTGCCGAAACCGGTTTGGCTCAGTGGATAGAGCATCGGCCTGCGGACTGAGAGGTCCCGGGTTCGATTCCGGTTAAGGGCATGTACCTGGGTTGCGGGCACATCCCCGGTGGGGGATGTGCAGGAGGCAGCTGATCGATGTTTCTCTCTCATCGATGTTTCTAATTCTCTCCATCTCTAACCTGGGCCAGCAGCACTGGCATAAAATATATTTTTTAAAAAATGCAGAATCCCAGGCCCCACCCTATACCTACCATCCACCCCATTTTACAGATGGGGAAACTGAGGCACAGAGAGGTCAGGAAACTTGCCTAAGTCACACAGCCAGGCAGCGTGAGAGCCTGGGTCGTCTTGCACTGCCTCTCACCCACCAGGCTCTCCTGTCCAGTTCTGCCCTCGAATCCACCAGCTCCTCCTCACCTCCCTACCACCTGGTCTGGACAGCGGCCGTCTAAGGGCCTTCTCACACCCACCCATCCCCCATAGCCCACTCACAGTGCGACGCCAGAGGGACCTTTTCACAACACACATCTGCTCCCCTCCCCTCCCCTCCCCCATGGAAGACACTCAGATGGCTTCAACCCAACTAGGCCTGAAGCCCAGCGTCCTGACGATGGCCCAAGAGACCCGGCCCCTGGCGCTGGCTCACCTGGCCTGTGCCTCCTCTGGCGCCTGTCCCCCCAGCCTTCCTCCCACCCCCACGTACACCCCCTCCCTCCCTGCCTCCCTCCAGCAGCCTTGCACACGCTGTTCCCCGGACCACCCCATTCCCCTCGTCCAGAACACCCCAACACATCCTTGAGGCCTCACCCATGCAAGCCTCCTCCTCAGCACCCCTCCCAGGCCACCATCCAGGTCAGGTCTCAGCAGGTTAGGTCAAGGGGTGGGCAGGGCTGGGTCCTTGTGGGAGCCTCTAGGGGAGAGTCCATTTCCTTGTGGTTCTCACTGAGGCCCTGTCTCTTTTGTTGTCTTTCCCAGCTCCTCCAGGCTGCCACAGGGCCTCCCTTTGCTTGGCTCAGGGCCCCTGCCTCCACCTGCAAAGCCCGCAACGGTGGCTCGAGTCCTGCCCATCCCTCTCTTCCGTGTCATCCGCTGTGACACGGCCAGAAAGTTCTCCACGTTCAAGGGCTCCTGTGGGGACAGCGGGTCCACCTGGGTGATCCAGGCCAATCTCCCAGCTCAAGGGCCGCACCCTTAGTCGCATCTACAAAGTCCCCTTTTCCAGCCCAGCCGGGGTGGCTCAGCGGTTGAGTGTCAACCCAGGAACTAAGTGGTCACCGGTTCGATTCCCGGTCAGGGCACATTGGGGTTGCGGGCTTGATCCCCAGTGGGGGGCGCGCAGGAGGCATCTGATGGATGGTTTCCTCTCTCGTTGAAGTTTCTCTCTCTCTATCCCTCTCCCTTCCTCTCTCTCTAAAAATAAAATAAAAAATAAATATTTTAAAATCCCCTTTTCCAGACAAGGTGACATATTCACAGGTTCCCAGGATTAGGATGTGGACATCTTAAAGGGCCATTGTCCTGTAGGTCACAGCCCACTCATCAATAACCACTGGACTGGGGTTTGTCACCTAGTCCTGGGGTCCCTGAACCCCACTCTCCACTCCAAGGGCCCACCTGAGCTCCAGACAAAGAGACACCTGAAATGAAGTCATCCTCCTCCCACTGTTTAAACACCCTTCCCCCCCCCGCCCCCCCCCCCCCGAAACAAAGCCTGTCCCTGGGGCATGCAGGCCGCATCCCTCCCGCTGGCACCCTGTGGTCCGGAGCCAGGGAGAATCCCCCAGGGCCCCCCTCTAGCCTCCAGGGAGCTGGGGGGGGAGTCTGCGGGGCTCTGTGCTGGGCAGCCCATGGTGGAGGAAAACAACCCCACCAAAGGGAGAACAGCCACACCGAAGAACTCTGGAGGGCTGGGAGAGACGGAGCCCAGCAGGAAGGAGCCCCGGGCCCCGGGAGAGGCCCCCCCCTGGGAAAGGGGGCTTAAAAAAGGGGGCATCCCTCCCCCCAAGAACACCCCCCAATGGGAGGGAAAGGAAGGGATTGAGGCGGGGTCTTTTTGGCCCAAAAAAAAAAGGGCCCCTTTAAAAAAAGGCCCACCGTCCCTAAATTCGGCAGAAACCTCTGTACCCTTATTCCCCCTTTCGGGCAAAAAGGGGAAATTATAAGGTGGCTAAAACAGGGGACCCCCGGAAAAGGGGGGGGGGGAATCCCGGGAATATATACTGGGGGGGGGCCCCCAAATG
>NW_005871628.1:487269-492794 GCF_000147115.1 Myotis lucifugus
TATCTAGGAAGGATTCGTAGACTGACTCCAACTACATGCTGTCACCTTGGAGCGTGCTCTAGAAGGTTTGGCAGAACCGTCTCAATGTCTTGTTATAGGTCACTGCTTTAGGAGCCTTATTCTTGATTCAATAAGAGAAATAGACAGGCCAAATCCTGTGTCTTGTTATAATAAAATTCACCTTTGGGTTCCCTACGTGGTAGACTGATGAAGCAAGAATGCCGGAAGTTAGGCTCCCACTAAGGGGACATTGCTGCCTTGTACTTTCCTCCCGTCCCCCGGGCGGAAGCGAGCAAGGACGGAAGGAAGGAAGCAAGGGAGGGAGGGAGGGAGGAAGGAAAGGAGGGAGGGAGGGAGGGAGGGAGGGAGGAGACCTCAAAGATGAGATCAGAAAAACACAGGAGTCACAAACACAAAGCAGAATAAGCATCATGAGATAGGCAGAGAAAAAAAACTAACTTGGTGCCCTGGCCAGTGTGGCTCAGGTGCTTGGGCATCACCCCATGCACCAAGAGTTTGCTGGTTTGATTCCCAGTCAGGCCACATGGCCAGGTTGTGGGCTCCATCCCCAGAAGGGAGCGTGCAGGAGGCAGCCAATCAATGATTCTCTCTCATCATTGATGTTTCTATCTCTCAATTCCTCTCCCTTTCTGAAATCAATAAAAACATATTTTTTTAAAAAATATTTCACTCTCTTCCTCTCTCTCTCAAAACCAATAACATATCTTTTCTTTTCTTTTTTAACGAACTTGAAGATTCATGAGGGCTTCTTGGAGGAGGAGCACTGCCATGTATGAGTGAAGGTGGGAAGATCCTGGGGGGAGCTGAGGGGATGGGCCCAGGAGGCAGGCCCAGACGGTCAGCCCTTACTTGCCCTTTCCCACATAGTGTCCCATCAAACGCTGGTCTGCAGGATGTCCACAGGTGACCAGCAAAACAAAATCACACAAAGGATCCCTGGGTCCCATCTGAGAGGTTTTCACGTGAAATCGTAGGGCCTCTCGGTGCCTTGTATGTGCTCACTTGCTCTCTGATTCTCCAAGAAAAGGTTGGGGGCAGATGGACAAGATGTTTCCCAAACTTAGTTGGCCACAGAACCCTTTTCTCATGGAACTACCACTCCCTGGAAGTGACTTTGGGAAACGTAGCCTTTGGCAATGGGGAGCCACCCATGGTTGTAGAGCAACTAATAGGAGAGAAGAGCCCGGCTGGTGTGGCTCAGGGGTTGAGCGTCGACCTATGAATCAGGAGGTCACGGTTCGATTCCCAGTCAGGGCACTTGCCCAGGTTTCGGACTCCATCCCAGTGTGGGGCGTGTAGGAGGCAGCTAATCAATGATTCTCTCTCATCACTGATGTTTCTGTCTCTTTCCCTCTCTCTTCCTCTCTGAAATCAATAAAAATATATGTTTTAAAAAGATAGGAGAGAAGATGGGTGGGATGGAGGTGGGTAAGTCAATGAGACCAAGATCTGGCCTCAAGTCCAAGTTTTGCAGCTGCTGACTCCTCACTTCCCACGGCCGGCCCTGCTGCCCAGAGAGCCCCGCTGGTGCGTGGGCCAGTGGTTCAGGTTACAGTCCCTGGAAGTGTTGGGGTTGCAGCTGGTGTCTGAGCCTGGGGCCTCCTCCCCCACAGACCCAGGGGGAGGGGAGGACGGCCCCTGCGGGCCCCCGCAGACCTGGCACAGATCTCCGCACCGTGCTGGTCACACTGCTCTCTGCGTCTCTCTTCCCAGGCCGCCACCCTCCGGGGCAAGCCCTGTCCTCGCACACAACAGGCACTCAGCATGGCTGACCTTCACTTGCCCTCGCTCTGAGCCAGGAGCTGTTCTCAGCACCTTTCACATACGAGCTCACAGGATTCTTCCCACAGCCCTACAGGGTCGCTGCTGCTAGGACTCCCCTTCTGTGGATGGGGAAACCGAGGCACAGAGAAGGGACTTCACTTGCCCAAGAGCACCCTATGGTGAGTGCCAGAAGCAGGGTTGACCCAAAAGCCCATACTTTTTTTATTTTTTTAATATTTCATCCCTTAATGTTTGGGGTTCTTAAATATATTTTTATTGATTTCAGAGAGGAAGGGAGAGGGAGAGAGAGACAGAGAAACATCAATGATAAGAGAGACTCATGGATCAGCTGCCTCCTGCACGCCCCACACTGGGGATCGAGCCCGCAACCCAGGCATGTGCCCTGACCAGGAGTCAAACCGTGACCTCCTGGTTCATAGGTCAACACTCAACCACTGAGCCACGCCAGCCGGGCAAAAGCTCATACTCTTAACCAAGATGCTCTACACTCTCCCAAAAAAAGACAAGCAATGGGCCAGATTCAACAAGATGAGGTGTGGTACGTAGAGTAAGGGCCCCCAAAGAGGTCCACGTCCTAATCCCTGGAGCGTGTGAATATGAGTATGTTCCCTTACCAGGCAAGGAACTGTGCCCACACGATTCGGTTCAGGATTCTAAGATGAGGAGAGAGTCCCGGGTCCTCCGTGTGGGCCCGATGGAATCACAGGGGGCGAGTCAGAGAAGGAGAGGCGACAGTGGACGCAGAGGTCCGAGTGGCCGGGGCCGCGCCCCAACCAAATGCAGGCAGCCCCCCCCAGCTGTAAGAGCAAGAAAAACACATGCGTTGGAAAATCTGGAGGGAAAGCGGGTTCTCGCTGACCCTCTCTTACACTCTCGGCCTCGGCTCCGAGAGAGTAAACTTTGTGTTGTTCTAAACCACCGAGTTTGTGATCATTTTGCTACAGCAACAAGAGAAAGCTGCTCTAACCGGTTTGGCTCAGTGGATAGAGCGTCAGCCTGCCAACTGAAAGGTCCCAGGTTCGATTCCAGTCAAGGGCATGTACCTTGGTTGGGGCCATATCCCCAGTAGGAGGTGTACAGGAGGCAGCTGATCGATGTTTCTCTCTATCCCTCTCCCTTCCTCTCTGTAAAAAATCAATAAAACATATTCTTAAAAAAAAGAGAGAGAAAGCCAACATAACATGTCAGCGGGATGAACGGAAGACTCTACCTTCAGGACTAGAACGAATCGACAAGATAACGTGGTGGCCAAGAACATAGGGAATCTCGGGCTACATCAACAGAAGTGAGGGGGTGCCAGCAAGGGAGGTGTGGTCGGACGACATCGGGAATTCTGCAGTCCCCTCTGGTACCAGAGACAGGGATGAGGGGCCCGAGCTCTGCAGAGCGCTCCATACTTCCACGCTCCAGCCCCACGGGATGCTCAGATGTGGGCAAAACAGACAGACCTGGTGCTTTTCTCCAAAACTCCTCTCTGTCCCATGCCCA
Source organism: Myotis lucifugus (assembly GCF_000147115.1). Lineage (NCBI taxonomy): Eukaryota > Metazoa > Chordata > Mammalia > Chiroptera > Vespertilionidae > Myotis > Myotis lucifugus. The sequence continues at coordinate 490,564 of NW_005871628.1, forward strand.
GTTTTCCTGCCTCGGGAAGCGACCACCATCCACCCAGAGGCGGAGCCCCCATCTGGACAGGATCCCGCTCCCCCATCTGCCCTCTGCACGCACTCCACTCGCACTCGGCCCATCGGCATGTCCTGCGGATTCCGCTCTACAGGACAGTGCTGGCTCTGCTGGCCCTTCCCCTGGACCACAGCCCCAGCCCGGCTCCCTGCTCGCCCACCCATCCCACCACAGCCGGCTCCCTGCTCGCCCACCCATCCCACCACAGCCGACGGGAACGCCACAGCCGGTCACGGGGTGTCCCGCCCCCTCCAGCACCGCAGTCCACAGAGGTCTGGGTTTTTCCTTACTTCCCTGCGCCTTCGCCACCACATCCCTCCTCGCCCACTGCTCGAGCCACGCGGGCTCCTTCCTGTTCCCCCAGCCTTGCTTCTCTGGGCCCAGACGCTCCTGCTCAGGTCCCACTGCAGACTCCCCCCTTTCATTCCTGTGCACGTCACCACCTCCTGGAGGCCCTCCTCGTTCCCCTCCTGGTTATAATCACCTCCACGGCAACTAGCTCCAGCCTGTCTGTCGACAAGGGAATGTCAGTTCCATGAGGCAGAGGCTGGCCGGGCTGGGCATGGGGGTCCCCCCAACATCCAGAACACTCCTGGCACACAATGGGGCTCCATAAATGTTTGGGGAATGAATGGATTGGTAAGAACAGGCCGGTGTTGCTCAGTGGTTGGGCGTCACCCATGAACCAGGAGGTCAGGGTTCGATTCCCAGGGAGGGCACGTGCCCAGGTTGTGAGCTCGGTCCTCAGAGAGAAACATGCGGGAGGCAGCCGATGGATGTTTCTCTCTCATCCTTTATGTTTCTGTCTCTCTATCCCTCCCCTTCCTCTCTCTATCAAAATCAATGATGAACAGGCATCGAGCTCATGCCACGTGAGGAAGGAATGCTGGGGGCCCTGGGTGGTGCGATTGGCCGGGAGGCCCCGGGGCCCAGGGTGGAAGCCCGCACATTGCTGGCAGGCATTTCCAAGGAAGACAACTTCCTCATGCAGCCCCCGCTTCCACCAGGGCCAATGGGCAGGAGCTTTGAGGAGACAGGTGTCAGTGCCTCATACAGACCATCTAAATGTGGGTGCTGCCCTGGCCGGTTTGGCTCAGTGGATAGAGCGTCAGCCTGCGGACTGAAGGGTCCCAGGTTCGATTCCGGCCGAGGGCACATGCCTGGGTTGCAGCCTCGATCCCCAGTAGGGGGTGTGCAGGAGGCAGCCGATCAATGATTCTCTCTCATCATTGATGTTTCTATCTCTCTCTCCCTCTCCCTTCCTCTCTGAAATCAATAAAGAAATATATATTTTTTTAAAATAAATGTGGGTGCTAAGCCAGGGTAGCATGAGCGGCCTTGGGTGGGAGTGAGCGCCCCGTCACCAGAGGCCTGCAAGCGGAGGCTGAGTGCTTACCTGGAACAGCCTGGAACAAAAGCGCCCGCCTGGAGCCATGCCTGGCCCAGGGCAGCTGCTCCTGTACGGTTTTCTAAGCGAACAAATAAATGCGTGACTGAATGACTACATGCATACTTGGATGATTGTCCTCAAAGACCCAGGCGCTCGAGTAAGTGGAATGAGTGGCGTATAGAAAGTCCCTGCCCAGCAGCGAGGCCACTGAGAATGCCCAGTGGGTTTTGACCACAGGCAGCGAAGATTCTGGAAGGAGGGCTTGCTTCCCAGAACCCAATAGCTCGCGGGTGGGAGGAGAGAGAGACGCCGGAGGACTGGCCCTGATCCAGAGCTGCCTCTATGGACATTCTCTCCTTCGGGTCTAGTACTCGGGTCCTGCTCTGCCCCTGACCAGTCCTGGGACGGCGAGCAAGGCCCTCCCCGCCTCTGGGCCTCACATCCTCACCTGGCAATGGGGGCCATGATCCCAGATGCGTCGCCTCCGGGGGCAGTCAGTGCACAGCCCGAGGAGGCCACGCCGGGCTCACCTAACCTCCTGTGCCCGGGACCCCAGCCCTTGGGTGCTCCCCAGGCCCAGACGCAGGCATCCCTCCGCCGTTTTCCCTTTGACGGTGTTCCCAGGCGAAGTGGGGTGAGGAAGGTGCACCCGGCCTGAGGATGAATCACAATGAACTCAAGAAACGGGTCTAGGGTCAGATATGAGTGGGAGCGGCAGCAGAGACTTCCCGTAAGGCTGCCCTTCTCCCAGCACTGGCTGCTCTCAGGCTGAGTAATGGGCACCCCCACGCCC
>NW_005871628.1:492994-494577 GCF_000147115.1 Myotis lucifugus
CCAGCAGACTCTGCCTCTGCAGGGATGTGGTGCCCTGGGAACACCCCCTATCTGAACAGACCCCGGCGCTGCCAGCCCTCCTGCCAGGGAATCCCACCATGAGCACTTCCCTCCATGGGGGGGTCCCTAGCTCTAGTTATTTATCCCCAGCAAAGAGCCATCAAGGGGTCCCCTCCCCCCCCAGGCTCACGCAGGGCCCAGGTCCACATCTCGCTGAAAGTAGGGGGCGTGGAGGTGGGAGGGAGGCTGGCCCGTAGCCTCAGCCTGGCCTGGAACATGATTGGGGTGGGAGAGGGAGGAGGAGTCCTAAGTTGTCAGGGAAAGACCTTAGGCCTCCCTCCCCAACCCCCCAGGCCCCCCGGGGTGCCTCTTGGAGAAGGTGGAGGCCAGGGAGGGCAGAGAGCACAGGATTCTTCTCTCAGCATCCGGGGAGTAATGCCGGGTCACTTGGGGAGACTGTGGTATGAGGGGCAGAGGCCAAATCTCTTTCTCAGAATGTGACGCACAGCAAGAACGCATTCGTGTCATCGCCAAACCAGGAAAAATGGGTTGAAATGTCAAGCCCTGATTTTTTTTTCAATAATGAACTTTTCAAACGTTTACTGGGGCAACAGAAATGGAAAAGGCTTGAGGGGCCCCGGTCAGCACCAAGCCCCCTCCCCTACGGGCACCCCGCCCTGCCAAGAAAGGGCCCCGTGTCTGAGCCCCGAGAGCCGCTCAGACTCTCAGGCTCTCTAGTCGGCGGGAAATGCAAATGAAGACAACAAAGATACGGCCTTATCACTGATCACATTGACAAAAATAAAAACTCCCGATAAGATCAGAAGTCGGTTAGGATGTGGGGAAGTTGCTACTCTCATGCGGCCGTGGGAGGCGAGGTGGCTGGCCTCCCTGGAAGGCAAGTCAGCAGCCTCTTTCAATGTGTCCACGTGTTCACCTACGCATTCTCTTCTCGGCCTCCTCTCTGAAAGAGGCACACGCACGCCCCACGCATCCACATGTCGCCATCCATCAGGGAAGTAGTTAAACAATGACTCCACCCCACCCCACCCCCCGCACTGGACAGAATACTGCTTCTCATTTTCAGAGGCGAGCGGGCGCCTGGAAAGGTCCCAGGACGCACAGCAGACCCTGCAAAGCCGAGCGAAGCACCCTGTGCTCCGTGCCAAACCCGGCCGAGTCCTAGAAACCAAAGAAACACCGGCCGTTCCATCTGTGAAGGAACCAGGGTGAGACGAGGTCCAAGGACTTCACTGTATCTGTAGGGTTTCCATTTCTGGCGTTGAGGGTATAAGGACACGTTCCGTGTGTAATGAAATGCATGTTATTGTTTTTACTTAAGACGGGGTTCCACTCCATAGAAAGGAAGCACATGGGCTCCAGCCACCAAATACCATCAAAGCTCCCCGAGGTCCCGATCACACCCCTCCCTCCCCCTGATCTCCCCAAGACCCTGGCACCCCAGATTCTCCCCTCCGCCAGGTCATCAGCAAAGGGCTTAGGGGCTGGGGGTGGGTTCTCCGCTGGGTCTCTGTCCTGTCACACGGCCAGCAGCCTCCTCTGCCCTCTGTTGCACGCGGGGG
>NW_005871628.1:496412-498893 GCF_000147115.1 Myotis lucifugus
GGGTGGGATAGGTGAGTGGATGGATGGGCAAGTGGGGCGCATGGTGCAGATGGGTGAGGGGGTAGGTGGACTATTGGAGGAACTGATGGTGAGAAGAATACAGCGTTTGGTTATCGATTCACGGGTGCTCCCCTGCCCCCTGAGAGTTTTGTGCCTAGAAGAGGAGCCTAATGGTCTGACCTGAGAGAAGGAACCACGCGCCCCTCATTGGAAGGAAGTTCTCGTTGGCGTGGGCAGCCTCTCCCCGCGCGTGCTTCTCCATCCCATGGGCTCTCAGCTCCTTGCACTCTGCGCCCCATGCAGTTTCCTGAGCATCCGACTAGGCTGCCGGTCAAGGGCTCATCTGCTGGCCTTGCGTCTGTTTTTCTTCAGATGTGGAAACCGAGGCTCCGACACAGGCAGCCGTCCCAGGTGCTCCGGCCGTTTCCCGGCGCCCAGAGTGGCCCAAGGCCCTCGGACGTCTGCACCTCAGCCTGCCCTGCAAGGCGTCGTCAGGCCCCATCTTGCCAACGTGGCCCACTAGCCCTGGTCTCCCACCAGGACCCTCCTTGAGCTCCTGGCTTCTCCTGGGAAAACCTGCCCGCCCTGGGTGCTCGCCCCTGGGTGCACCAGGCCTAGGGTGCGTGCGCTGGGACCGTGTTAGACAGTAAAGAAAGTGAGTGATTGCGGAAGTGGCCCTGCAGGATGGCCACAGAACCGGGCAGCGGAGGGCCGACCCTGGACGCTCCTCCCAGTCCAGAGGTTTGCACTGCAGACCTGCAGGTGCTCTGAATAAAGATATGCTTGTTCGCCGCACAAACACAACCCAACATCAGGATGCTGACACAAGGGGAAATTCAAGTTAACACAATTACACGTTTTAAAAGTTCCATCTTTCTAGCAATTGAAGAGATGCAAATTAAAACAACCTTTGATCCCTTTGAGACATTAACTCATTAGGGTTTTTTTTCCCCCTTTATAACAACAACTTTGGTAAAATCCCACCCCAAAGTGGAACATGCATTCATACTGTGCTGGTAAATGTTACAGCCCTTTTCAGAAAGTAATCGGCAATTCTTAGCAAAGTCCCCCACAAAAAAAAATATATTTACGGCTTGTGGTTCAGTAATTTCACCCTAGCAAAGAAAAACTAAGGAAAGGGTTCAACTGGGAAAAGAAACTATAAACAAGTAATATTTCCTAAAATATTATTTATAAATCTTGGAAATATGCCAAGAATCACAACAGAGAATGGTTAAATAAATTGTGGTATGTTCCTTTGATGAAATACTACACACCCATTAAAAATGAACATTATATTTAAAAAATGATCATGATAGCCCGGCCGGCGTGGCTCAGTGATTGAGCATCGACCCGTGAACCAGGAGGTCACGGTTCAATTCCCCGGTCAGGGTACATGCCTGGGTTGCAGGCTCGATCCTTGGTGTGGTGCGTGCAGGAGGCAGACGATCAATGATTCTTTCTCATCACTGGTGTTTCCATCTTTCTCTCTCCCTCTCTCTTCCTCTCTGAAATCCATTTAAAAAATTTTGTTTTAATTAAAAAAAAATTTTTTTAAGATCATTATAGCAATGGACACCTGTCTCTCTCTCCTGTCCTTCCCTTCCATGGGCTTCTAAAGGGACCTTGCAGAGGTGGGGGAGGGGGGTCAAGGAAGCTGGGTTTTGGTCACCTGAAAATGTATAACATTTACTTAATGGTAATAATAATAGGTGGTGCTGAGTGCTTACTTTCTGCTAAGAGTTTTCAGGCACCGGTTCCTTGAATCCTCAGGGAAACCCCATGGAGGAGAGCCTATTGTGCCCATTCTGCAGGTGAGAAACCGAGGCACAGAGCCGTGACTCCACTAGGCTCCCCAGAGCCCATGGTACTCAGGGCCGGTCCCAGCCCGGCTCAGGCTCGTTTCTCTAGCTTCACTTTCAGCCTCTTCCCTCATCCCTGCTCAGCCGCACATGCCACGCACGCTCTCCCGCTCCACACCTTTGCCCACCCTGGCCCTCCACCGAGCACACCCCTCAGACCCCCGTTCCTCTTCAGAACCTGCCCCAAAGCCACCTCCCCTTTGCTGCTTTCCTGGCACCGTCCTGCCCCTCCCCCAGCATCTTCCCAGCCAGAAAGGCGGTTTCTGTCGTTTTTTTGTGCCTCAATTCTAGAACTGATCTCACTGTGTCAGGACTGTAATGACTGGCCCGGGCATCCATCTGCCCCAGGAAGCTGGGGGCTCCTGGACAACCAGGGTGCCTGGGAGCCGGCGCCTGGCACACGGCTGTGAGCCAGTGATGGGGGGCAGGGAGTGCGCCCCATCCCCGGGGAGGTGGCCTGAGCCGTAGAAGTGTAGACGCCTAGGAAACGGCACCTGGTGGGACCCTAAGAGAAGGAAGGCCCTGGATGGAGGTGCCTGGGTTTCAGTGCGTCTGCAGGTCTCAGGCGCTCTTGAACTCCCAGCGCGTGTGAAAGTGCTTTGAAGAGCAGGAGGGGAAG
>NW_005871628.1:499040-505680 GCF_000147115.1 Myotis lucifugus
CACAGCGAGCGCTCCGAAGGGTACTGGGAACCTGTGTCACCAAAGGGATGCTGAGCAAGACACCAGGTTCTGACCCGGCTCAGGAAATTCAGGGACTTCCCCAACAGCTGGGAACCCCAGCCCCAAAATGGCCCCGAAATACCCTCAGCAGATGAAGGGATTCTTTCTGCCCCCGGCAGCAGCGGGCAGGTAGGAGGCTGGAAACCGGAGGGGGAAAGCCTGCGTCTTTCTGCTCTCATTGGCCCAGGTAATTTTTGGGGTACCTTTCCCAGGTGCCTCGAGGAGAGTAGGCCTCTTCATGGGGGGCTTCTCCGGCAGGACCTGCGTGTCCGGCTGCCTCCAACTCAAGCCCCAGAAGTCTCCCCTTCTCGAGGCCCAGGACACCAGCTGCATCTTGGCCACTCAGCTCTGGTCCCTAGGACGGTGGTGAGAAGGGGCCACTGAAGGCTGGGAGTTCACTCCTCAGAGTTGGGGACAAACATTAGGGCAGCGGTTCTCAACCTGTGGGTCGCAATCCCTTTGGGGGTGGAACGACCCTTTCACAGGGGTCGCCTAAGACCATCGGAAAACACATATATAATTACATATTGTTTACAGTAGCAAAGTTACAGTTATGATGCAGCAACAAAAATAATTTTATGGTTGGGGGTCACCACAACATGAGGAACTGTATCAAAGGGTCGGGGCATTAGGAAGGTTGAGAACCACTGCATTAGGGGCTCCCCCCTGCCTGAGCGAACCCCAGCAACTCCCCCCCCCCCCCCGCCCACACACACACACACTATAACCAGGCCCTTGGCCAGACATGTAATCCTGGCAACAAGGTTTCAGGTCAGTGTATCTGTCCCCATTTCACAGATGAACAAACTGAGGCTCAGAGTAGTTAAGTAACTTGCCTGAGGTCACACACCTGAGAGTGCCAAGGCTGGGATGTGGCTCCAAAACCCTCTGACTTCTAAGCGCCAGCCGCCCTTGCTTCCCCAGGAGAAAGAGCACAAGGCAGGTGCCCTGGTCTGGCCACGTGACTGCAGGCGAGTCGCTTCTGAGTGTATTAGTTACCTAAACATAGCAACTTAGAGCAACAAGAAACATCATGTCACCTGGTCTCTGTAGCTCCGCAATCCAGGAAAGACTTGGTGGTGACCCTGGCTCAGGGGTTGTAATCAAGATGTCAGCTGGGCCCTGACCAGTTGCTCAGTGGTTAGAGCTTCAGCCCTCCGACTGATGGGTTGTGGGTTCGATTCCGATCAAGGACGGAGGCAGGCATGTTCCTCGGTTGTAGGCTCGATCCCCGGGCCCAGTCAGGGCGCATGCAGGAGGCAGCCCATCGATGTGTCTCTCATCTCTCTCCTATCGATGTTTCTCCCTCTGTCTCCCCCTCCCGTCCACTCTCTCTAAAAATCAATAGGAAATTATATCCTTGGGGGAGGATTAACAACAACGAAAAGATGCCAGCTGGGGCTGCAATCATCCGCCGGCTCGACTGGGGCCGAGGACCTGCTTCCAAAATGAGCCCCTCCACTGTGGGCAGGAAGCGGCCGGGTGTCCGCACAACACGCAGCTGGCCTCCCCCAGAGCAAGTGACCCCAGGAGAGCCAGGCGGAAGCCACGCTGTGATGAGCTTCAGAAGTCACACTTGGTCATGTCCACGATGTATGTAACACAGCCTGGCTCTCCCCAGTGTGGGGGGGACTGCGCAGGTGTGAGAACACAGGAGACAGGTGGGGATCTTGGGACATAGTTCCGTCTTTGCCAGATGTGGGCTTTAACGCTGCCGGGCAGCCTTCCAGGCTTGCACTGTGCCCTGAATAAAACAGGGGACAGGGAAAGCTCTTGGGGATGCAAGGGGAGAAATGGCAAGGTTTGAGCTGCCCTTTGCCCCACTCCCAGGGGGCACCAGGCCCTTGCTCTGGCCCCAGATCTCTCCATTCAAGTCCGCAGCTGGGATGCTCATAGCCTGGCGTTCCCCTTCCCGGGGACGAATGTACCATGGCGTTCACCATTCCGGCCAAAAGGGAGTCACACAGGGGCTGCGGGCACGTGGCGGCACAGGCGAGAACCTCAGGGGTCAGGTCTTTCCCAGCCCCTCAGGTGAGGCAGGTGGGTGACCATGTCCTGCTCAGCACAGGCCAGCTTGCTGGTCACACAGGCACGGTGGGGGTGCTTCCCCAAGCCTCTGGCCCCCCAGCCGGGGCTCCGCCGGGGCTCCAGCTTGGTGGGGGCAGCTCTGGGTGCGGGAGGACTAGATGGCGAGTCAGGAGCCTGGGTTTGAGCCCAGATCTGCAATTAGCATGTGGCTTGCCCTCTCAGGGCCTCAGCGCCTTTATTTGTAAAATCAGGGGCCGGGAACTGATGGCCTGCGCAAAAGGCCCCTCGTCTGAGGCTCCAGGGACAGTGGCAGGGAGAGGAGGTCTGCTTCCCATCGAGTCTGCTCTTCAGGGTCAAGTCCCGTCTCTGACACTTCCTAGCTGTGTGGAGTTAGGCAATTTCTATTTCTATTTTATTTTATTTTATTTCAAGATTTAAGCTTTATTGATTTGAGAGAGAGGGAGGGGGAGAGAGAGAGAGAGAGAGAGAGAGAGAGAGAGAGAGAGAAACATGGAAAACATGGATGGGCTGCCTCCCTCATGCACCCCGATCAGGGATCAAACCCAAAACCTGGATCAAACCCCGACCGGAAATCCAACCCACAGCCTTTTGGTGCACAGACGACGCTCCAACCAACTGCGCCACTCAGGGCTCAACTTCTCCATCTGTAAGATGGATCCATGATGTCCACCGCAAAGGGCGGTAGTGAGGACCAGACGGGTTAATGTGAACAGCACCGTGGGGGCGGGTGGGGGGTCTGCTTTCCCAGGCCCAACCCCCCGAGCCTGTTAACCCTCCAAGCTCCTGGGCCCGGCAGCGGGGAGGGATTCCCGCTGTCCTTTCCAGTTTCCACAATTCCCTCCACCTTCCAGAGACACACAGAGGAGGAAGCCAAGACCGAGAGGAAGAGGCTTGGCCAAGGCCCACAGCAGGACGGGATGACCTCAGGGGCCGCTACTCCCCGTCACAGAGCCCCTGTCCCCCCAGACCTTCCGGCTCGCAGGGCTGTTGTGAATGGGGTGAGTCATTTAGAAGTTCAGGAAACCAAGCCGAGTCCAATATTAATCACAGAACCAGAGGCTCTGGGTGCAAAAAAGACACAGAAGCAACCGATGGTGACGGCAGCTCAGTCAAGGACAGCGTGTCCCCTGGGCGTTGTCTGTGCAGGGATGTCCCTGATGCTGTGTCCCCGACAGGAGGGCCTGGGGCAGCCCCCCGAGAGGGAGAGAGAGAGAGAGAGAGAGAGAGAGAGAGAGAGCCATTCCTCACCAGGCTCTTCCAATCCAGATGAGCCCCCCTCCCCGTGAGCACCGTCCCCACCGACAGATGGAAAGTCAAGGCTGGGTCTGCTGGCTTCTCGGAGGAAGAGAGACCCGGGCAGGGATCTTGCCGTCTGCTCAGTGCCTGCCGCCAGGTTGGCGTCCAGCAAAGAAACGCAGAATGAATAACCCAAAGGTGCTTGCAAGGCGCCTGGCACCACAGCCCTGCAAAGTGACTGTAGTTTTTAAGTCCATGGGGAAACGGATGGTCAGAGGAGTAACCTGCCCAAGCCCCGCAGGTAGTCAGCTCTAGAGCCATGATTCAAACCCAAGGCCGTGGCTCTAACATGAGCCTCTTCCCCTCGAGGGCTGCGGCTGGAACGTGCACCCTCAGGTCCTGCTTTCGTGAAGGCCAAGGGGCAGGCCGCACCCCTGGTCTCTCTGGCCCTGCTCTGGGCTCCCAGTTGTCTGTTGTAAAGGATTTGCTGCAGGAACTGTGTTTCCTGTCACCCCCTCTCGTCCCCATGTGGGCCACGCCTTTGGCAATCAGGTCAGAGGGGCTCCCGGGGACCAGCCCCGGAGGATCTGAGGGGGCCGATGGCACCCTGAGCTCACATGTGGCTTACAACTCAGAACATTCAAGAAGCCGGCTTCACCTTCCCCAAGGCGGAGGACTGAGCGCCCCGCGGAGGGATGGATGAAGGCTCCCTCCACCGCCGGTCCCCAGCCCAAAATTCCACCATGACTCACCCCGCTGGGCAAAGGCCCCAGGTAAGTGGGGGAAGCCACTTACTAATTCGTTAGCGGTGTCACCGCCCCACATGCTGCTTTCTCAGAAGAGCCTGGGTGGAGAAGGGGATCTAGGGTCTGATGGCCAAGAGTGAGGTGGCCGCTCACTCACCAGTCAACAGGGTGTCAGGGAAGTGCTTAGATTCAGCCAGAAAGGCCCCCAGGTGGGGCTTCTCCCCGCTCCTATCCCCTGTCACAGTCCCCACTGGCCTCCTCTGAAGCCACCAAGTTTGTCCCTGCCCCAGGGCCTTTGCACTGCCTGTCAGAAATCCTACTCCCCAGCTCTTCAAAATGTGCCCCCTCCAGGGAAACTTTTGGGCTGATATGTTCATTATCTTGGTGGTGATGGATGTGTACATATGCCCACACTTATCAAATCGAACACTTTAAACAGATAAAGTTCATCCTACGTCAATTACACCTCAATAAACTATAAACAAATTGTTTCTAAATGCTGCCTCTTCTTATCCCCCAGGTGTTGGCTCTCATGAGACCTCCTCAAAGAGGCCTTTCCTCCCACCCAAGCCCGTGTGCCCCTCTGTCACCTCACCGGTTTACTCCCTCAGGGGACACACCACACACCATCTGAAACTGCCAGAACCCGACCTTCCTCCTAGGACGGGAGCCCTGGGGGCAGGACTGTCTGTCCCGCCCACTGGTGTCAATGGGGCTCGGCTTAATACATATTGTGGGGGTGACTGAGCGACAAGGCCAGGGGCCCTGGGAGGCATGGTGGCCACCAGCCTGCCTCCCGGGCTGCCTCCGGGGTGCGGTGCAGAGACCTGCTTGTTCTGAAAGTGAAACCCGGAACAGAGCCGCGGCCCTCATGTCGTGTTCCCGCCATCATCCACACCGTCATCACAGGCGGGGGGCGGGTGCACCCGGGCGAGGGGGACCCGTTCCCAGCAGGGGCTGCCCATCGGGGTGAGTTCACTCAGAAGGTCCCCCTGGGTTTTCCCTCTCAGCCGCTCTACTCCCTCCAACTAGGAGTCAAGAGGTCCTAAGACCTAGTCAGACCCAGGGCTCCCCCCAGCATGAAACCCTCAAGATCTGGGGACACTGAGGCATGGCCCCAACTCCGGCCTCAGCTGGGTCTGGAGGCTCATGGTTCCACCCAGAGGCTGTGACCGGGTCTGGGCTGAGAAAATCCCAACAGCTATCACCCCCACGACACCCCGCACCCGCTGCTCATTGTTCACCAGCTTCTGGCCCCTTTGCCACCACCGGCTTTATCTGCTGATTTGATGCCTCTGGATAGTCTGCCTTCCCCAGGGAGCAAAGGGGATGCAAGGGTCTGCTTGGCTGTCGTGACTGCAGAGACTGACGGACCGGACCGTTGGGGTGGGGGCAGTCAGCCTGTGAAACGCTGCACGCACAAATGCACGCAAGCACACACCTATGGCCGCACCCGTGCACTTCCCGGCCTCGGCCCCTGCCTTGCAAACCCCCAGAACAGCTTATCCCCCCACCGCCTGGCAGCGGGCCGGTGGTCTGGCAGAGAGACACTGGGAAATCAATGCGTTGGCAAGGGAGCCCGCCCCCCCAGTCTGTGCATGGCGGGCTGACACTTGCATTTCAAACACCCACCAGCTGGCTGCAATGTCCCAACGGAAGCAGCAAATCCTTGAGCTTCCTCGAGGCCTGAAGACTGGCCACGTGCACTTGGTAGCAGTTAGAGCAGCCACTGCCCCGGCTTGGAGGGACCCTGCACAGGGACCAGGGCCAGGGCCTCCCAGCTCGGCGGGAGCCCTGAAACACAGCCAAGTGGAGAGACTGTGGGCACCTACAGGTTCAGGTGGCCGCCACTGGGCCCCCCTCCCCCGAGGGCCCTCCGTGGTGTGCTCCTGAGGCCGGGATGGCTGGGGTGGCATGCCAAGGAGAGCGGGGCGCCCACCGAGGCCTGGGACCTGCCACGCCTGCCTCCCACAGGACCCACCAGAGCCACCTGGTCCAACCCGCCTGGAGAACAAGAATGTTTGCATGGAAGGAACTGCACTTGTTCCAGGGTGAGTGGCAGGTTGCTATCAGTTCATTCATTCAGGCCCCGGGCGAGGTCCTGGGATACGTCAGTGAACACGAGACTCGGAACTCCCTGCCTTTGAAGAGTTTCCATTCCAGTGACGGGAAGACAGACAACCAGTAAAATCAATGGGTAAAGTACCCGTGTGTTAGAAGGGAGGGGGTGCTGCAGAGAATCAGGGAAGAGAAGGAAGGTGGGTGTGCTGGGTAGAAGGGTGCAAAGTTAAACAGAATGGTCAGGAAAGACCTCATAGAGCAAAGACATGAAGAAAAAGAGAGGGAAGGAGGGAGCCACGCAGATGGGGGGGCAGAACAGAGCAGCCAGGGCGCGGGCGGGTGAGGGTGAGTGGGGCGGAGATGGAGGGCCCTACTGTAAGGACTTTGAGAGAGAATGTTCAGGATCTGCTGACCGAGGCGAGGAGAACAACTTCAAGGGGTTTGACCTGGGAAACCGGGAGGATGGAGTTGCCTTCAGCTGAGACGGG
>NW_005871628.1:505952-518341 GCF_000147115.1 Myotis lucifugus
TGGGGGGAACTTCCAGCAGCCCCCCCAGGGGCCCGGCGTTGCTGAGGGCGAGGAGCGAGAGCTCCAGATGAGCCCAGAGGTGGGCAGGGAGGGCGGTTTGGGCTGCTTACTCAGCACCCAGAAGGCAGGAGGCTTGGCCCTCGCGCAGCCCAATCAGACCGAGAAACAGAGCCGAGGAATAAATAGCCGCAGGTGAGTCATCTCAAGCCCCGATTCTGAGCCGGCCCCGCAGCTCTCCGCGGCCTGCATCCTTCCCGGGCGGGGCCCCTGATTTCAGAATGACCAGGTCAGGGCACCCCAGGCCTCCAGCCTCCCCTCCCTCCCCCCTCCAGCCCCGTGCAGGGAGCTCAGCCCTGCAAAGCCCCAGGGGGCGGAGCCGCATCTCCTCCTGCCTCCCCAGGACTCGGAAGGAAATGAACAGCGCACAGCAAACCTGTTCACGCATCAGAGCTTCCAGCTCAAAAGAGAAAGGAAAGAAACGCCTCGTACTGATACAATGTCATTGGAGGCAGCCAGGTGTTTTCAAAACAAAGGCATTTGGCAAAGTCAGGCCAAGCCGGGCTCAAATCCCACCAGGGTCACTGCCCCCGGCAGACCCCGGCAGCCCCTGGTTAACCTCCCTGTCCCCCACTTCACACAGGTGTGCAAAGGTGAAAGCTGGTGGGTCTTAGCTCTGTGCTGGGCAGACAGGAACCTCTAAAAACTCATTGCCCGGGAGAGATCAACCAAAGGTCTTATATGCAAGCATATAGGCCTAACCAATGGACGCAGACAACAGGGGGGTGAGGGCAGGAGTGGGGGGGCGGGGGGGCGTAGGGGGTAATGTGGGGATAACTTAATCAATAAAGAAATTTTTTTAAAATGAGGAGTTTTTGTCTATTTTTCGGTGCTTTTCGTCCCCGGGGCTTGGCACAATAAATACTTGTTGATTCCATGATTGTAGCATCCTGACTTAGTAAACATTATTGTCGAGCAACTCGTTTGGCCTGCCACACTCCCATAGATGCAGGTGAGCTGTGTCAGCGGTTAGGAGACCCCAACCCCAGAAGACACCCTGCCCAAGCTTTGCCCTGAGAAGACATCAACTTTATGACCCGGGACTGGAAGCAAATCTCCGTGGGGGGGGGGGGGGGGGCCTTCCCTCTGGATGGAAAGGGAACTTCCCCCGACCCACAGGGACACGCTGTCTCTGTCCAGGACAAAAGCTGACCTAAGGCGTGTAGAGACACCAGGAGACTCCCTCCCAACCATAACGCCGACACTTCCCGTGGGCGTGCTGGGGGCGGCGAGCCAAGCCCGCGTGTGACTTTGCTATTGCCGCGCTAACAGAATCCCACCGGCCAGGTGACTTATCTCTCACGGTTCTGGAGGCTGAAGTCCAAGATCAGGTACCAGCCGCTTTCGCTTCTTCTGCCCTTGGCTGCAGATGGCCACCTCTCCCGGCCTTCACCCGGCCTTTCTCTGTGCGTGCCTCCCTGGGGTCCTTTCTCCTTCCTTTAAGGACACGGTCCTATTGGGTTAAATCCCCACCCTCGTGACCTCATTTAACCTCAATTACCTTTTAAAAGGCCCACCTCCATCCCCGGCCAGGTGGCTTAGTTGGTTAGAGTTGTCGTCCCAATAAGCCAAGGCTGCAGGTTTGATCCCTGGTCTAGGACACATACAAGAATCCACCGATGGATGCATCAATGAGTGGAACAACAAATCAAGGTTTCTCCCTCTCTAAAAATCAATTTTTAAAAATCATAAAATAAATAAATAAAAGGCCCGCCTCCAAATAGTCACAGTGGGGGTTGTGACTCCAACATGTGGACTTTGGGAGACACAGCTTAACCGGTAGCAGGGGCTCGTGTGGTCTCCCCATCCCCCCAGCTGGGCATCACAGTGGCCAATGTATCGACACGAACTTGACTTGAGAGACGAATTATCCAGTGTCCCGTCAGAAAAGAGGACAGAAACAGTTTCCTGCCGTGCCAGGGACTAACTCCGGGGCAGCACATCTGGGGCAGGCGTGTCAGCATCCCCGGGGGAGCTGTGTCAGCTGGTGGCCCCCAGGGCCCCGAGGGGCGCTGAGCCCTATCAGCATTCTCTTCCCCAAGCACTTCTCGAATCGCTCACAGAAACTCCCAGCTGAGGCGGCCGAGTGACACATACTCATGGCCCTGGGGACTGTCCACAGCCCCGGCGGTGACATCACTTCTTATCCTCACACATCCTTCCTCTCAGCTTTCCAGTTCACGAAGGGCTGGGCGGTGGCAGGGCTGACAGGCAGAGTGGACACATCGCCGAGGCAGGAGGCGTGGGTTTGAGCTGCAGCCTCTGGCGCTGTCAAAACCACAAGAGAGAGAGAGAGAGCGAGAAAAATCCTCCCCAGTCAGAATGAAAAGTGAGACAGAGAAACTGATGAGAAGATCTCGGTAAAAGGAAAGCCAGCGGTGGCTTCCATGAAAGAGACACAGCGCAGGGGGTGTTAAATGACTAAGTGCTGGGGCCACAATGACAGTGACAATGACAGAGCCTCCTGCAGCACGTGTGTGTGTGTGTGTGTGTGTGCGCGCACGTGTGTGAGGATGCGTGAGGATGGATGAGCGTGAGCTGTGTGCAAGAGGCTGTGTGCCGACAAGTCTGCAAACCTATGTGTGAGTGGGCACATGCCCTCATGATCACATATGTGCACATGTGTGTGTGTGCACGTGTGTGAGGATGCGTGAGGATGGATGAGCGTGAGCTGTGTGCAAGAGGCTGTGTGCCAAGTCTGCAAACCTATGTGTGAGCGTGGGTGAGCACATGCCCTCGTGATCACGTGTGTGCACGTGTGTGTGTGCGTGTGCACGTGTGTGAGGATGCGTGAGGATGGATGAGCGTGAGGCTGTGTGCCCACAAGTGTGCAAACCTATGTGTGAGCGTGAGTGTGCACATGTGTGTGTGTATACAAGGGTGTGTCTGTGAGATTGTGTGTGTGTGTGTGTGTGCGCTTACGGCTGTGTGTGTGAGTAAGGGTGTGTGTGTACATGTGCATGTGTGTGAGGACGGTGTGGTCAGCAGAGCATTCAGGATCTGCCCAGCTTCACAGCGGCCTGGGCAGCAACGCCACCACCCGAGGAAGAAACTAAAGCTCGGGCTGGGAGGTGACTGCCGGGTTACCGGTGTGGGGGCCACAGCCAGGCCCAGGCGTCCAAAGATGGTGGGGACAGGGGGTGCGTGTGCCAGGCAGGGAGACCCAGGGGAGGTTTGGGCAATAGTTCCTGAAGGCAGACGGAGTGGGGGACAGATGGAGGCCTGGGCAGCCCCCACGGCCCCGCCTGCTAGCCTCCCAGGCCCGGGCACGCAGCCCCAGAGTTTGAACCCAAGGATTCCCGGAAGGGCCCAAGCGGTTTCCGGGCCTCTGACCCTCCCAGCTCAGCCCAGTGGGGTTGTCCTCACCCACCCACCCACCTGCCTCTCCCAGGCATGCAGGCCTGCAGGGGCACCTATAGGGGACACGAAGCAGAGGCCTTCACCAGTCATTTCTGGAGAAACTGTCTAGAACTCTGCCCCTCGCCCTCATTCCTCACTGTTTCAGGCCAGGTGAGGGCGACTCCCCAAAGCCAGGACCCCATCTCACAGTACCCACATGGGCCCTTCTTTTCAAATCTATAATAATAAAAGGGTAATATGCTAATTAGACCAGACGTCCTTCCGGACATCATTCTGGACAAAGCTGGGGCCGGAGGGAAGCCCGGCTCCCGCGTGCCAAAGGGAAGCCGATGCCGGCAGCTGGGGGAAGGAAGGGACTGTTAAACGAATTTTCGAGCATCGGGCCTCCAGTAATAAATAATATCTCACATGTAGTACACACACATTAAGCGCCAATACTGCAGCAAGCATTTCATTACCTGGCCGTCTCGTTTAACCCTCAAAACACCCCTATGAGGTAAATAGCATCACAGTCTCCATTTTACAGATGAGGAAACCCAGTTCCGAGAGCTCATGGCTCCAGATCCAGTGCTCTGTCCACACAGCTGGTGCTGACCTCACACATCCAGGAGGGTGTCTCCCTTTATTTATTTTTTTATGAAGAACCATTTTATGTTTTATTTTTTAAAAATATTTATTTATTTATTTATTTATTTCGGAGAGGAAGGAAAGAGAGAAACATCAACGATGAGAATCATTGATCAGCTGCCTCCTGCACGCCCCCTACTGGGGACTGAGCCGGCAACCAGGCATGTGCCCTTGACCAGAATCGAACCCGGAACCCTTCAGGCCGATGTTCTATCCACTGAGCCAAACCAGCGAGGGCCAGGAGGGTTTCTTTCAGCTGCTTCTCCCTCTCCCACCAGACTCGGCCAAGAAAAGCCAGGGGAAGTCTGTCAGAATCTGTGAGGAGTGGGAAGAAGGTGCAGGCAGGTCTCTCTCTGGGCTGGGGTTTCTGATCCCCCAGCCCTGGAGGCAGGAAGGGCCCCCCCGACCCCCCATCGGATCTGAGATCTGGGAATTCTCAAAGCCCCTTCCCCTCTTCTCTCCCGGCTGAGATCCGACCGGCCCCAGCCCTGGCTGGCCCACCAGTCCCTCTGCCATGGGAGCTGGGCCTGGAGCACTGGGGTCCCCGGTGCCCTGTGGGGTTGGAGGGAGTTTCGGAGGCTGTGCTGGGGCTGCTGGTGTGAACAGAGAAGCCCGCCGCCTCAGCCACAGACAGAGGACCTGAGAGTACGTGGTCAGGACTCGGCCTGGTGCCACGACACGGGGATGTCCCCAAAGGCCACCTAAGCCACCATCATGTGCCCAGACACCAAGACCCAGCCTCATGCCACCCCCACCAGCCACAGATGGTACCGTGAGGCCCGGGCTTCCCCTCCCGACTTCCTGCACAGCCTCGGCCCACCTACCGCACCCCCCGGAGGGGCTGGTCACCACCGCTCCGCTCGCAGCCACTGCTCTTAGCAACAGCCCCCACCGCCCACCCAGGAGCTGGGAGAGCAGCGTGTCTTTCTATCAATTTATCTGACACTGACACTCTATTTCCGGCTCCCTCTTACCTCCCCAGGGGAGGTGTGAGCGAGAAAGAGTGGACTCAGAGGGCAGGTATGACAGGGAGGGTGGGATGGGGACAGGAAAGCTGATGACACCCATGTTGTGTTATCATTTATCACCTCTTCCTGGACGGCCCCTGTGCGGGCTCTGCCCTGCTTAGCTCACCACTCTCAGCACCATGGCCCTCGCCCAGTGATGAGACCAGCCTTAGAAGTTAGACACTGCGCCTGAGGGTGCAGTCAAGAAGCAGCCAAACTGTGTGGGGTCTGAACTGGACCCCGATCTCTCTGAGGCCACGCTCCGTGCCCCTGTACCAGATCACCTTCTGGCGTGGCTCACCTTGGGCCAGCAAGCTCGGGCCGAGCCTGGCACTAAGGCTGGCACCGAATAGGAACTTTTATTGCATCAAATGCTGCAAATCCTCAGATCATCAGAAAGCTACATTCAGAGGCAGGTGGGGAACCAATTCCGAACATGCATTGGTTTTGTTTTTCCTGGTCCACCTCCCTGGGGGCGGAGAAGTGAGAGGCATGGCCACTCGTGGGGAGTCACCCTCCAGGGTGGCCCTTGGGAGGCCAGCCAGTGCTGGCTGCTCCCCACACCCGCCACTGCATGTCGCGGTGGGGCTGGCAGTGATGGCAGGTGCAGAAGCTTCCAGGATGTAGCAGTCACAGCTGTCCCCTCACTCCCCACCTCCCACCCCAGGAGGCCACACCGCCAGGATCTAGCTGCCTGAGACCTAGGACCTGATGCACTGAAAACCAGTGATGGTCACAGCAGCTGCAGCCCACGCACCACACTCCTGGGACACGCTCACTTCAGGTGTGTGGCCTCCAACTTCCCGAGATCTGGGGCTCATTCCCAGAATCATTCCTCCGACAGGTGTTTATCGAACACCCAGCATATGCTGCGTGCTGTGCCGGGAGAGAGCTGAGGACAAGACCGGCTCAGTCCCAGCCCCAAGGATCTTACCATTGAGTGTAGCAGAGGACACGACAGGGAAGCAGAGGCAGGGCCTCAGACTCAGGGTGTCCTGGCTCCCCAGTCAGATCCCAAGGCTGTGGGATCAGGGAAAGCCTGTGAGGAGTGGATGCAGAAGCCGAGGCCTAAGTAGGAATTCAGTGGGAGGAAGAGAGGGCAGTGTGGATGGACCTGGAGGCCAGGGGGCCCAGCAGGCTCCCCTGTGAGGCACGCAGGACGTGAGCCGTGGGAGAGGGAAGCAGTGCTCAGGCCCCACTCTGGTCCCTTCCCAGCGCTTAGTGCAACCTGACACATCTATGTGTTGGCTGGTTTCAGTACGTGTCCCAGCACCAGCGTGGGGGCTCCACGGGGCAGGGCCTAAAACAGCGCCTGGCACACGTAGGAGCTGGGTGCATACATGGTGAGTGAATGAGTGAGTGAATAAATGAATGAATGACCCGTGTGGGTCCTATTTCTATGCTGCCATACAGATGACGGAGAACCAGACCCTGCATTCTTATTTCTAAATGATGAACATGAGACATCCATTTTGGAGGAAGTAGGTGATCTTGCTTTTTTCCTTTGGGATTTATGCTTCATATTTATAGAGGACAAAGAGGGAAGAACACGATTGATTTGGAGGAGGGGGAAGCATGTCAGGTGTATGAGGGTGTGTGCCCAACCACAAGGCTCCTGCAGTTCGGAGAAATTAAAGCATCCTTCCCATCGCCTTTATGTCGCAGGTGGGAAACCAGGCTGGGGAGAAAGCCAAATCCTGAAATAGTTTAGCCACCACTTTAAAGGAAACAGGAAAAAAATAATCTGAAAAGAATACCATCTCTGCTGTCATGGAACTTAAATTCTAGCAGGAGAGACCCTAAGCCAGGGGTGGGCAACCCCTGGCACGCGTGCCAAACATGGCACGCCATTAACTTTTGCTGGCACGCGAAACCCTCTCTTATAATCTTCCATTTACAATTTTTTTCTTAATATCGACTTTTTTATTTTTTAGATAAATCCAGTGTAGGTGCATCTTAGATAAATAAACAATTTTACATAACAAGTTATCTTAAAGACCATAGACATGGATTGACGAGAGAGGGGAAGAGCAATTTCTATGCCTCTGCCTTAACTCTCCCTGCCTTCCTAGATCTGACCAGTGTTTTGGTTTCATCCACATAGGCTTGTGAATCTTTGTTCTCAGTGATGAATTTTGTTAAGTCTCATAATAGGAGTAGCCTGACGGATGAAAGCAGTAGCTCGTGCATATCTCTGAAGGTCATGAAATATAAACCTGATGTAAAATCTGTCATCAGTGATGCAGCAGCAAAAGTCCCACTGATAATATCAAATGGAGTCATAAAGTTTTCTGTCAGACTATCAGTGTACATGTATACATTAAAAAATATATGTATTTTTCATCATCATATACTGTGTTTTTGTCGCTCGAATGAATTTTATTATTTCTTCAAGGTTCTTCACATACATACACCTTAAGAGATATCAAGTAGGCGTAACATGTTCTCAAAAAATTAGGGTTGGCCGAAACCGGTTTGGCTCAGTGGATAGAGCGTCGGCCTGCGGACCGAAGGGTCTCAGGTTCGATTCCGGTCAGGGGCATGTACCTGGGTTGCGGGCACATCCCCAGTGGGAGATGTGCAGGAGGCAGCTGATGGATGTTTCTCTCTCATCGATGTTTCTGACTCTCTATCTCTCTCCCTTCCTCTCTGTAAAAAATCAATAAAATATATTTAAAAAAAAAATTAGGGTTGGCACGCAGAAGAATTTTGAGTCAGAGATTTTGCTGGTTTTGGCACGCACTCACAAAAAGGTTGCCCACCCCTGCTCTAAGCGATGAGCTTGCATGAGAACTGACTAACTTGTGAGGCTGAGATGAGAAGCGTGTGTGTGTGTGTGTGTGTGTGTGTGTGTGTGTGTGTAGTGTGCGATGGGTGGGGCAGATCTGGGCTCCCGGGGAAGCCTGAGGAAAGAAGACACTGGCTGAGATGTGGAAGGCAAGTAGGAGCTGCAGGAGGTGGAGGAGGGGGAGGGAGTTCTGAGAGCGCAGGCAGGTTCTGGCTGTCCTGCTTTTAGTCAGCTCCATGCAGGAGGCCACAGCCCGGGTCTCCAGACTGTTTCACCAAACCGGTGACGCCGCTTGAAGAGACTCGGACTGACTTTGTGTGGCGCCAGGAGAAATGCTGGGAACTCTGACACGCTGGCTGGGAGGGAGCGCTGATTGCAGCTGTTCAAACGTGAAAGGACCGGCATCTCAGGATTAATGGGTGCACAAGGTCTTGAGCTAAGAACTCTGGTCTTTTGGTTACTGATTCAGGGCTCATGCACTGCTGGTGGAGCGTCAACCTACGAACCAGGAGGTCACGGTTCGATTCCCAGTCAGGGCACCTACCCGGGTTTCGGGCTTGATTCCCAGCGTGGGGTGTGCAGGAGGCAGCCGATCAATGATTCTCTCATCATTTATGTTTCTATCTCTCTCTCCCTCTCCCTTCCTCTCTGAAATCAATAAAAATATTTTTTTTTAAAATGGGCACAGGACTTGACTAGACATCTCTCCAAAGAAGACACAGGAATGGCTGATACGCTCATGAAAAGATGCTCAACATCACAATCACCAGGGAAATGCAAACCCAAACTGCAATGAGACACCACGCGCACCCGCCAGGATGGCGGTCAAAAGTGAGTGCTCTGAGCACATGCAGACACTGCAACCCTCTGGCATTGCTGGCCGAGATGTCAAACGGTGCGGCTGCTACACAGGACAGCAGGTCCCCCAATAACGTCGTTTCATTCCTAACACTGATGCCGTAGGAACTTATCTCGTTTGTATCAGTTAGCCTATGGTACAATGGGTTTCATTATGCTTGCGTTGTTTAAAGTCGTAGAACCTATCTAAAGTGCGGACTTACTGAACAGTGGTTTCTCAACAGATGAACCATGTGACCCAGCAATTGCACTTCCGGCTGTGTAACCAAGAACGGAAAGCAGCGGCTCAAACAGATGTGTGTCCACCCAGGTTCAGAGCGGCATATTCACAACCAGGAGGTGGAAGCAACCCACGTGCCCACTGTGGATGAACAAAATGCGGTCCATCCATCCAGTGAAGTACTACTCAGCCTTAAAAAGAAAGGAAATTGACAGGTTACACCATAAGTGAACCTTGAGGGCATCAGGCTAAAGGAGGTGAGGCAGTCACTGAGAAGACACACACTGTAGCAGTGGTTCTCAACCTTCCTAATGCCGCGACCCTTTAATACAGTTCCTCATGTTGTGGTCACCCCCAATTATAAAATTATTTTCGTTGCTACTTTGTAACTGTAATCTTGCTACTGTTATGAATCGTAATGTAAATATCTGATATGCAGGATGGTCTTAGGCGACCCACAGGTTGAGAACCGCTGCACTGCAGGATTCCACTATCGGAGGTCCCTAGAGGAGTCAGATTCCTAGGCAGAAAGTAGTATGGTGGCTGCCAGGGGCTGGGAGGAGTGGGCAGTTTTGCAAGACGAAAGTAATTCTGGGGATGGTTGGTAGCGATGATTGTACAACAATGTGCCACCAAACTGTATGTATAAAAATGATATAAAGTTTGTTGTAGGTTTGACACAATTAAAAATTAATTTTAAAAAATTACATGTGGGACCAGCTGGTGTGACTCAGTGGTTGAGCGACAGCCCAGGAGGTCGCTGGTTCGATTCCCGATCAGGACATGTTTCTGTCTTCTCTATCCCTCTCCCTTCCCCTCTCTCTAAAAAAAACAAATAAATAAAATTTAAAAAATAAACAAAATTTTAACAAATACAAAATTACATGTGGCAGAGACTTTGTTTCTTCAGGTCCCAGAATCAAGCGGCAAACCAGGACCTGCTGTGAGACCTGCCACAGACACGCAGTTTGGATCACGTAGGCGTTTGAACCTGACAGCCTCCGGAAGGAACCCGTGCTCTCCAGGTGGCCGAAGGCCCGGACTCCATCACCTCACCTGCCCGACTGGCTCCTGAAGGCACTTGAGGTTGGACCCGAGTGAAGGAAGAGAATCTGCAACGCCTGTTACTTTGCCAGTGGCCTCTGCTGCCCGGGCCTGGGGCTCTGCATGGACCGAGCTGGGGGGAGTCAGGTAACAGGACACGGAGGACAGTAACGCTGTCCCACGAGTCCCCTCCACATCCCAAACCCATGCTGTCAGCTGGGGCCCAAGTGGCCAGCTCTGGACAATAAACCATAAGCAGAAGTGGCCTGTGTGTTGTGGGGTTACTGGGCTGAAGCAACAGGCGATGTCCCCCAGGGTGGAGCCTTCACTGTCCTGGGTCCCCAAGAGACAATGTTAAAACCACAGGCCCCAAATGTCCCATGACGAAAAGGTCATGCGAGCAAGTCAGCAAGAGATATAAGCCTTTTTGTTGAACCCCTGGGATCTGGGGGTTCGTTTGTTACTGCAACATAACCTTGCTTATTCTCACACATACATGGTGCATGATGGGAAGAGAGGGTTACCACGGAGACCGCAGCCCTAGATCCACACTCTATGCTGAGAAACCTCAGAAAAAGCACATGCTTTCTCCGGGCTTCGGTTCCCCATTTCTATCGAGAAAAACAGGAACTTCATATTGTTCGACCAAGGGAAGGAGACAGGTGCTGCTTACTAATCCAGGAGGGAGATCTGTGCTCTGCCAACCTCCCCGCCTGGCCCTCAGTTCCCCCATCTGATCTCTCGGGGTCACCCATGGCTTCCAGGGCTGGACTTGAGAGGAGGAGGAGCCCCTCTATGAATGGACTCAGTGTCAGGAACCAAGAAGGAGTGAGCTCACTCACTCCCCTCTCACAACTTCAGCTTCCTCTACAGCAGTGGTTCTCAACCTTCCTAATGCTGCGACCCTTAAATACAGTTCCTCATGTTGTAGTGACCCCCAATTTCATTGTTACAAATTGAACATAATTAAAGCATAGTGATTAATCACAAAAACAATATGTAATTATATATGTGTTTTCTGATGGTCTTAGGCGGCCCCTGTGAAAGGGTCGTTCGACCCCCAAAGGGGTCTCAACCCACAGGTTGAGAACCGCTGCTCTACAGGGACAGCCTGAGACCCCCAGCCCCTTGCGGAGATGGTTTTCAACACTGACCTTGACCTCAGCCTGTCTTGGGAGTCCTCACCCACCTGGAAGGCCTCTACCCAGAGCTGGGAGCTGCACGAGGCACTGGACCCACCCACTTAGCACAGACTGTCAGAGTGTCTCCCAGGTGAGGGAGGCTGGCGGAGGCCAGGGCACCGCCTGGGCACTGAGGGCATCAGCAGGACAGACCTGACACACGTGGGAATCCGGAGGGGCAGACAGCACTGAGCTTTATTTCCAAACACGGCTGACAGAATGCCCTGACCTCCCACCCGTCACCCCTTCTGAGCCCAGGAAGGAGACAGGCCTGGGCCTACCCACCGGCCCCACCTAGGAGGGTGGGGCCTGAGTCCACCTCTAGCTGAGGCCGGGCAGGGCTCCCCTCTCACGGGCACCCCTGCCAGAGGGAAGAGGCTGGAGGCGACGGCAGGAGCACTGTCCTCCAAGTGGCCAGTCCTCAGGTCGTCCACCAGGGTGCGCGGGCGGGGCTGGGGCGCCTGGGGTTCTGACCAGATCGGGGTGGGGGACGGGACCCGCACTGACTGGGCCTGGATGGTGAATAAGGTGGTGTCAGAGGGGGCCACTGTGGCGGCAGGTCACCCCAGTTCCAGCCTCATCCCCTTCGGGATCTTAGAGTCGGACACCCAATACCACCCCCAGGACTCTGCAGTCCCCAGGCCCGCTCCAGGCACCTGCCCCTCCCAGGGGGCCCCAGACCATACCAGGTGGGAAGGGCCGGCCGACAGCGGCTGGTGCTGGGCCTCGGAGGTGACACAGGACCAGAGGTCCAGGCTCCGGGGGCCGGAGCTTTCCTCGGGTTTTGGAGGGAGAACGTCCCAGCCCAGCAGACAGTGCTGTGGAGAAAAAGAGGTCAAGGCCCTGACCTGGGGCAGGGCTCCCCCAAAGAGTCACGGCACCCCCTGGAGAAGGAGGCTCCCCCAGGGCAGAGGCTGTGTCTACCCACTGGGCCTCCCTTTTCCTGACCCTGCTGACCCAGGCCCTGGCGCAGACCCGGAGGGCGGAGGGAAGGCTGCGGACACTGACGAGCACTTCCTGCTGGGCTCGCCCCCACGCCCGGACCGGTACTGATTCACCCAACTGCCCCACCTCACCACACAAGCCTGAGGACAGTATGTTGTGCCCATTTTACAGATGTGCAAACTGACTTTCCTTGGCATCCCATCTCCTCCCCCCGGCCCAGCTACTGGGGTCCCCCAGCCAGGAGACACGAAGGATGTGATGGAGGCACTATGCAAGCATAAGGCCTGGGGTTCCAATCCCAG
>NW_005871629.1:0-8301 GCF_000147115.1 Myotis lucifugus
CCCAGCTGAGGTGCTTGAGGGCAGCATAGCCATAGCAGAGCTTGTGCCAAGGGATTTGTAATCATTACCTGCTCTCCTGATCACATCCCAGAGGTACAGGCTGTTGGAAGGTGAGGCAGCCGCCAGGCTGTAAATTTAAGGGGGCGGAAGGTTAACGCTGGCGATGAGGCTGATGAGAGGGGCGGTGAGATGAGGCAGCGAGTGGCTGCTGCTGCTGCTGATGAACCTGCCACTTTGGGGGCAGATGCCATGGCCAGGTGTTGTGCCAACCATGTGGCCTGACCCTGCCTGAGCCACACCCACAGGAACTCTGTGAGGGTGGATTCTTAGGTTCTTCCATTTTGTAGCCCAGGAAATGGATTGGTTCCTGATCCCTCACCAGGTCTTCTGCCTTAACACCCACCAGCAGCCTCCTCAGCTGCAAGCGGGAAGACCCCCACCCCCACCCCTCCCCATCAGGACACACCCCCTAGCTCAGTGGGCTGGCTGCCTGTGGCTGCTGTGCTGGTCACTGGAGGTCAGGAGCCATCACCTCGACCACAGCTGTCCCTGTGGGTCCTCTCACTCAAACAGGGCTGATTACTTAGTGTGTTAACTGTAGCCGTGTGCATGCATGTGTGCGTATGTGTGTGCATGCATGTGTGTGTGCGCGTGTGTGTACGTGTGTGTGAATGTGAATCTGAATTTTAGAGCTGGAACATGAGGAGGACTGTCAGGAGTGGAAAGCATCAGGACTCCTGGGGTCAGCAAGAGCTAGGCTGGAGTCACAGCCCACTGTCCACACTGTGATCTGGGGCAAGTCCCTCGTTGGCTGAGGACAGCCTCAGAGCCACACCCTGGGATGGAGCCCCAGGGCGCACCTTCACCACCCGGGGCACAAAGGCCCCAACCTTCCAAGCCAGTTCCTTCCCAGGAGGAGACACTCCCACGGTCGGCTCCTGTGCTGGCCCTCCCTCCGAACTGCCTCTCTGGCCATCCTTCCCTCTCCAACCCGTCCCCCCTGGCCTGGTGGTACCTCATCTCACATCTCAGGGAACAGTCCTGCTGAAATACAGATGGCACCACTTCCCTGACAAAAGTCATTTAAGGCCCTTTATTCCTGGTGGAGTGAAGTCCCTCGGGCCCACACAGGTCCCCCGGGTTGGCCCCAGCCCTGTGTCACACCACTCCTGGGACCTGGTCCCGTCATGATGAGCCTGCCCAGGGGCCACACCGCCTCCACTTCCTCACCATCTGCTCCACAGCCTGCGGGGCTTCCCTCTCCCTTTACCCATAACTATCCGAGCTGCCCGGAGCCCTGCGCCCGCTCTCTGCGCCCACTCCAACCAGCCCCCACGCCGACCCTCCCTCTCCACCTGCTGCTGCACTGTGCCCGTTGCTCCTCACCCAGACCCCAGGTGCCAGCCGGGGCTGTGACCATGCGTGTCTGCGGGGCTGCCAGCACCTGCCCCGGGGTCCCCGGGCACCGTGACCTCCACACTGCAGGAGTGACGGTGGCATATTCTGAGCCCACCCCCTTCCTCCTCAAATCAGCCACAGGGGCCCTGCGTCCCAGCTGTGATTTTCTTTTCAGAGAGAAGCTCCTCCCCAAACCAGAACCATAACAAAAAGCAGGTGAATGAAAGGAAAACAGAGTCAAGCTGGCAGCCTGCCCCTCGCCACTCCAGGAGGCGCCTCCAGGTGACCTCTCAGCCACTGGCATCCCTGAGGCCAGGCTGCCAGGCACAGTCGGCCTGTCCGTCACCCTTCTCTGCAGGCGGAACCAGCCCTCGCCCATGGCCAGGGCGGTGCCAGGCCCCTCTGTTCCCTCTCAGACTTCTCTAGATTCACCACCTTCGTGGGGTGTGAGCCGCCTCGCAGAGGCCTCACCGCCTGGCTCGGAGAGTCCACCTCGGTGGCTGGGGGAGCAGGGGCACTGCCTCCCGCCGCCCAGACCACACTGAGCCCGCCCTCCCCTCCACCCGTGCCCTGGAGCCAGGAGCTTGGTGGGGACCCCGCACACTGCGTCCCGGATCTTTCACGTTGCACTCGGGCCAGAGCAGCCTGGTGAAGGGCCAGGACCTCAGGGCTGCTCTTACACAAAGCCCTCCTGCTCCTGGAGCCCCTCTGGCCCCAGAGCTGGGCTCCATTCCCAGGTTCTCCCAGCAGCTCAAGCTCACCGTGTCCCCCACGGAACTCAGCATCGACTCCTCCAAACTCACCCCCATTCCCGCCATAAGGAATGACGTCCCCACCAGGCCCTACACCGGCCACCTGGAGGTTAGTGAGATGCCTGCTCCGAGCAGCGAGCAGGATTTCGTTACAGACCTCAGAGCTTTATGGGCCGCATGTGCCCGACGTTGCTGAGCCCCAGTGCGCCTGTCTTCCGCGTCCTTTCTCACTCAGACTCTGTCACCTTCTGTCTGGACTATATGGCGGTGCCCTCCCACCTGGTCCTTCTAATTCCAGCTCAATCCCTGGCCACCACCCTCAGCACAGTCTCCGGATGCTCTTCCTAAACATCCAACATGATTCCAGCTTTAAATACACTGGAGGTTCCTCATAAGCTCACTGCCTTGTGCTCGCTCCTCGCTTCTCTGCTGCGCTCCCAATACCCTTCTCATCTCCGGGGCCCTCCGTGGGCCCCCTTTGGCCTGCACCCGGGACTGAGCGTGCTGTCAGGGACTCGGCGTGGGCGTGCTCAGAATCCCAGTAGAGCTTGTGAAAGCCCAGAGGGCTGGCACCCCCACCTGAGTCTGGGGCGGGGCCTGAGAGTCGCATTTCCAACTTTAGAGTCTTAACGGGGCTGATGCTGCTGGTCTCAGGGCCACACTGGGAACCGCTGTGCAGGGCTTCAGTGAGCACTCAGAGAGGGACTTGGTACCTGCCCCGCCGAACGGCTAAATGACCGAACCAGTGCCTACACTCTGACCAACTGCAGTCTCTGAGCCAGTCATGAAGGCTGTTGGCCAGGTCTCATATGCATGAATAATCTTGGAATATGTTAAATCAGACAAAGCTGTATTGTTCCCACCCACAGGCCAGTGGCCCATCTGAGTTTCCACGACCAGGGTCTCCGTGCGCCCGAAGGAGTTGGGATCCCTTCCAGGCGCAGAGGTGGTAATTGGAGGGCCTGGGCCTGGGGCCTCAGACTCATTCCCGTGACATCATTTGGATTTCTTTATAGACCGCAGAGCTTACAATATCACAAAACACATGTTTCTATGATTTTCCAACTGCTCTGATTCCTGCTACCATGTCCTGTTCCCAGGCCACTGCCAAGCTCAGGGGACAAAAGCCAGCAAGCGTCAGAGCTCTCAAATGCACACAGTATTGCTTTTTCATAGAGGGAGGTTAGAGAATGGAAACAGGATGTGAAAGACCCAGATGATGCTAGAGAAGGTGTTGCTGTGGGACCAGCTCAGACTGACCAAGTAGTGACTGCAAAGCCTTCCCATGCTCCAGGGCCACGCTCAGTCTAAAGAAGACCCCGTGCTGGCCACCATGGTCCCCTGCAAACACGGCCTGAGCCCCAGGCTGGGCCACTCAGGTCTCTGAAACAGTAGAACTAACTGGAGCGGCATCCGTTATCCCATTCCACAGTTGATCTAACTATGGCCCTTTGTGGGGATCAGAAACTGACCCAGAGGAGAGCTGGGGTCACCCTGTGATCACCCACTCTCCCCTCTGACCCACTAGGCTGTCAAAGGAAAATGCTCCCTGAACCCCTGAGACCCACTTCCCCCTTGAGATGCTGTTATGGGCTGAACTGTGAAATTCCTGGAAGTCCTAAAGTCCAGTCCTACAGAAATAAGATCTTTAAAACGTAAGTGAACACAAGATCTTCAGGGCGGGCCCTAGTCAAATATGACTGGTTTCCTTATATGCTCACCTCTGTGGGTGGGGCAGGGCTTAGAGGGCCAGGGTCTTGTCTGCCTGGCGCCCAGCCCCACTGACTCGTGTCTGGATGAGAAAGGGCGCTAAGAGGAGAAGTGGGTCTGAGGGGCTGGGCGTAGGTCAGGGGCCAGAGCAGGTGGGAGCAAGCAGCCGCCAGCCTGCCCAGCAGATGGGGGGCTAGACTTCCCCACCCCGTGGCAGGAGTCCCTCCCGGGCACATGAAGAACATGGGCTCTGGAGGCAGGCCTGACCTCCTCTGCCTCCAGGCCCTGGGCCCCGGGCAGTTGCTAACCCTCTCTGACCTCCATTTCCTCAGATAACAGGTGCTTGTGAAGATCCAAAGCAGTAAGTAAGGCGTGTAAAGTGCTGGGCATGGGGCCGGCGCAGAGGGCCCCTTCCGCCCTGAAATCGAGGCGTACAGCTAGGAAGTGGAATATTCAGCCGTGTTAGATCGATTTGGGTCGAATGCCCTGGTTTCCAGCTGAGGGTCATGTGTTGGCCACAGATCTCTGCCCCAGAGACGGCAGAGGACACAGGCTCAACACCTGGGAGTGGGAGGGAGTGGAGTGGGAGAGCCTGCGCCCAGCACCCTCCCTCTGAGACTCAGGCTGCTGCACAGGCAGGCAGCGCCACCCCGTGGATTGGTCGGCTCCATGAGTCAGGACTTGGGTGATGGGGGTGTCTTCTCCCCTTCTGTTCTCCCCTCTCCCCTCTCCCTCCTCAGTCTCTCTCTCTCCTGGGTGCCAATTGGAGCTGGTTGTCAGTAGCCATAAAGCAATGCTTCCTTTCTCTTTCCAAAACCTGCTTTGGTGCCTGTGTGAGAAACATCCAGATTGTCTGACGAGAAACAGGGTGTGGTCGCACGTGCCAGGCTTAGTGGTGAGGGAGCTGTCACTGTCACACAGGAGGTCAACATGACCAGCGGCCAGCACGTGGCCGAACCCCACGCTGCACAGTGGATGCTTCGTCCTCTGAACGCCACACCTGTTACATGGTCTAAAACGCTTGCCATGGGTCTGTGACTTCCTTCTTAACTAGAATTATTTTTGAAACAATCAATTTGGTCTATAAATCTATTTTTGGTCCTAAGATGATTTGTTATATGACACTAGGACCCCAGGTCACAGTAGTCATTGTCAAACCTACCCTGCCCTCAGCTTCCTCCCAGCAGTGGAATGTGTGCATGTGTGCGTGTGTGCGCAAGTGCATGAAATGGTATGTGTGTAAGTGAATGTTAATGTGTATATATGGTGTGAGCATGTATACATGTGTGTGTGGTGCTGTGATGTGTGTGAGTCTGCATGTATGTGTGAGCATGCAAGTATGAGTGTATGTAGTGTGAGTGTGTGATCATACATGTGTGTTTTAGTGTATATATGAGTGTGCATGTGGTGTGTGTGTGTGCATGAGTGTATGAACATGCATGAGTGGTGTGTCAATGTGTATGAATGTGTGTGTTTCTGTGTGTTACTGTGTTAGTGTGCATGTGTGCTGTTAGTGTATGTGAACATGCATGTGTATGTTTTAGTGTATGTAGTGCAAGTGTGTATGAGTGTTCATATATGGGGTGTGAGTGTGTGTGTGTGTGTGTGACTGCATGTGTGTGGTATGAGTGTGATATATGGTGTGAGTGTGTGTGAGTATGTAAGTGTATGACTGCATGTGTGTGGTATGAGTATGCATGTGTGGTGTGTGAGTGTACATGTTAGTGTGTGATGTGTGTATGTGTGCTGTGTATGAGTATGCATGTTAGTGTGTGTAGTGTGTGTGGTGTGAATGTGTGGTGTGCATGTTAGTGTGCATGTGTGTGATGTGAGTGTGCATGTGTGGGTGAGTGTATGGGAATGCGCACATGTGTGTTGGATGGGGTTTGCCACCCAGATGCTTCAGTCAGAGTGAGATGGTGTCAAAGCCCAGTCCTTGCTCCTGGTATCCTGGATGTGCACCACCTCCCGGTGTTCACACTCTTATGTAATCCCACACCTTGGACATGGGCTTGCCTAGTGACTTTTAGTGAACAGAATACAGAAAAAGTGATGTGCTGCCAATTCCACAATTAGGAAGAAGGGGGAGGGGGTCTGTCTCTTGCTCCCTACGCACTCGTTCTAATGGAACCAGCAGATGCTGTGAGCTGCCACGGAGAGGCCGCATGGCAAGGAGCCCGTGGGAGAGGCTTCAGCCAACAGGCAGCAGGTAGATGAAGGCACCAACGGTCACTGAGTGAGTGCAAAACAGATGGACCCATTGAGCCCAGCCAATGCTGTTTGCAGACTGAGGGAGCCCGGGCCAGGAGACCCCGCTCAGCCAGGCCCCATTCCTGACCCACCTGCTTCACCCTCCTGCACAGCCAGGATAAATGTGGAGAATGTGTTACACAGCCATAAATAACTAACACACCGGCCTTTTCTTTGTTATTCTAAGCCCCGTTTCCCTGCTGTGAAATAGGGATAGGATCATGGGACATGCCTAACACAGCGCTGGCCCCACAGAGAACCTGCACAGAGATTTCCTGTCTCCTTTCCACACTACAGGCAGCTCACACGGTGCTTTTTCAAACAGCAGGTGGTGTTGGGGGGGGACCCTAAGTCAGGTTCAGTTTCAGGGCTGACAGAGCACCCACCCTCCCCAGCCCTGGCCCCTGGAGAATCTGAACCCCGAAGCTGGCTGGAGGGCAGATCTGGTGAAGGCAGCTTGAACACATGAAGTGTGCAGTGGCAGGGAGGTGGGGTGCTGTTGACCTCTGCCCTCCTTATTCAAGGGAATAGAGCCCCCTCCAGGACCGAGGGGCTAGGGCCCCAACTCTTGGATGTTGGGTGTTCTCTGGACCAAGTCCCGACAGTCCCAAGGGCAAGCTGACTGCCTTTCTCATGGTGACGCCAGCCCAAGGAGACACCAGCCACCGCCTACAGCCATGGGGAGGGGCACCCGGGCCGCTCCAAGTGCGTCCGTCTGTCCTCCTTAGAGTGGGAGGCAGCCCTGGCTCTCTCCCTGGCGGCTCTCCAGCCAGCCCACCTGCCTCCCAG
Source organism: Myotis lucifugus (assembly GCF_000147115.1). Classification (NCBI taxonomy): domain Eukaryota; kingdom Metazoa; phylum Chordata; class Mammalia; order Chiroptera; family Vespertilionidae; genus Myotis; species Myotis lucifugus. Next base: position 6,900 of record NW_005871629.1, read on the forward strand.
TCTGCAGTCTCACTGGGAAGCTCCCAGGACCTGGCTCTACAGGATGGACCCAGGGAACAGTGTTCAGAGTGGGCTGTCGGGTCTCACCCTGGGAGGGGCTGACCAGGCCCCTCTTCTTCTTCTGTCCCTCGGTCAGGCGCACTGGCTCCCAGGCCTATGAAGCATGAAGAACTCACCCTGAGAGCCTCACGTGTGCCAGGCTCCACCTGGGTTCCTGCCCGCTTCCTCCTCCCTCAGCACCTAGGGAGGAAAAGTGTTGTGGGCCCACTTTCTGGACGAGGAAAGCACACCCCAAGGCTCGGAATCTTCAGCAAGGTCACACGACCAGGTGGCAGTTCTTAAACGTTCTCTGATCCCCAGATTCTTTGACCTCCTTCCACTGAGAGATGCTTCATGCCCTTTCTGAATCTGGGCCTGGGCTGTGCGGACAAGAGAACACAGCAGGCCCAGTGGGGGCAGGCTGCAGGAAACTGGCGATTTCTGTGTCCTGCCTCTTGAGACATTGCCCTTGAACTTGAGCACCATCCTCAGAGGAAGCCAGAGAGGGGCCCACTCAGAGAGGAGCCAAGGCCCCGACCCCCACTCTGGCCAAGCTCCCTGCCTCCAGCCTGCCCACCAGGAGTGAGGACATCGTAGAAGAAGACCCTCAGCCCTAGCCAGGCTGCCCCAGCTGAGCGGTGGAGCAGAGCCATCGAGGCTGGGCCCCAGGGTGCAGGGGATGTAGTGTCAAACCTGCTGCCTCCAGCTATAGGCTCCCAGACTTCCCGTTACAGTGACAAAGCCCGGCCTTAGTTAGCTGCAGTCTGGTGATATGGACAGTCTCAATTCCCTCGTTTCCAGGACAATCACAGCTCCCTGTTCAGGCCTCCCTCTCAGCAGACCATTCCCACCCTGGACACAGCGGCTTCAATCTGCTCCCTGTGTAAGCCCAGCCTTCTCTCATCTCTTACTTTCTCTGACCCAAATCCACAAGGACAGCACCAGAATAGCGGCCCCTCTCACCAGTGCTTCAAGTGCTCAAAGCGCCTCACCTCCACCTGCCCACACCCCCCCTCACCTGCCCATGCCTCACCTCCACCTGCCCACACCCCCCCTCACCTGGCCACACCCCACCTACACTGGCCCGACCCCACCTCGACTTCCCAAAACTCACCTCCACGGGCCCAGGCCCCACCTGAACTTGGATATCTAACCTAGCTTGGGAAGGGCCCCCCTCAATTGGCTAACCCAGTCCTTTCCTGTTTCAGGCTCACTTCCACTGCCCTGTCGAAGCTCAGAGAGCCGGACGACCTAATGGGGCCTGATACGAAACTGGCAGCAACTCAGGCATTAAAAGAGCCCTTTCAACGTATGGACCAGTACTTCCAGGCCTCACTTTTAAGCTGATGAGCTAAAACATTTT
>NW_005871629.1:8647-12236 GCF_000147115.1 Myotis lucifugus
CCCCTCACCTGCCCACACCCCCCCTCACCTGCCCATGCCTCACCTCCACCTGCTCACGCCTCACCTCCACCTGCCCACGCCTGGCTACACTCCTAGGAGGTGGCCCGGGGCACACCCCACGCCCACTTCCTGGGTGGGCGTCCAGAGGCTCAGCACACTGCTGCAGAGGTGGCATTTAGGACGCCCCTTCAGAGGGGTCTCTAGTGGCTTCACGTCGTTGCAAGCACTTGTTGGGTGTTCAAGGAGCGTGATTCTGGTTTCCTATTACCACAGCGCACCCCTCCAGGAAGAAGCCCACCTGGCACCATGAAAACAGCCACCGTGTCAGGTTTTAATTTACTTCCACATAAACTGAAAACACATAGAGATAAGACAATTAGTAAGAAAATAAAGAATCCAAACTACATCCCCCCATTTTCACTTGATAAACTAAAATGGAATCAGGGCAGTTTTCTTAATAACCCTGCACATCTTGGAAGTGGTCGGCTGCTTCAGGATGAAGCTGAGCGTCTCTTTCCCAGCCACTGGCAGCCAGAAACTCATTGAAGTGGACTATGAACCCAAACTGCGTACCTTTCATGAGAGTGTGTGGCCCCAGAAGTTGCTGCTGACATTCTGGGTGAAGCATGGAAGGGTTCTGTGGTTCGAATCAGTGGTGGGGATGACAAATAAGGCTTCCCATGAACAGGGTCCTGATCCATGGCTCGTCTGCCTGCTGCTGAGTAAGGAGCAGCCCTGGTACAGACTAACGAGGACTGGATAGAATAAGCACAGATCTGCTCGGTGCCAAGTTCAGCATTCTCACCTGGTTATCATGGAAAAGGGGAGAGAGACACTCCTGGTCTCGCAGATACCACTGTGCCTCTCACCTGGGGCCCAAAAGAGCTAGCAGAACTCACCAACTTTTCAGTTTCTCTGAGGAAGATGGCATCTGCCATTGTGTTGTGAGAAAGCCCCTTAACAAAGAAGGTAAGAAACCTCAGACCGAAGCACCCAAGATTCAGCATCTTGTCCTGCAACACACATGTCAGAAGAAACAATGTACTAAGAAAAATAATGAAGAGGCCGCAGAATATGCTGAACTTGGGGCTAAGAGAATGAAGGGGGCAAAGGAAAGTGCCAGGGACAGATGGCCAAGGGGCGTACCATCCTCTCTTAGAGCATCTACTGGAAGGCTGCATCCAGTCAAAAATGAGATTTTGTAAGAGTAACAACTAAGTAAGAACAAACATTAAAAAAAAAAGCAAACAAAAAGTATCAAGATTATAGTTTTGCAATTTCTTGTAATTCCATTGGGTTTTGCTTTATGCATCTTGAGGCAATATTTTATGATATTCCAGGGCCAGATTGTTAAGTGCACACTCTTCCTAATTGCATATTGCCCCTTTTACAATAATGTATTGTCCCACATTATGTCCAAAATGTCATTTGCCTTAAATTCTATTTTCTCTGTTATTAATATTAATATTGACAAGTCAATAGGAGGAGTTTTTCCCCAGATCAATTGTTTGCAAAGACTGGTTGTGACCACTGACCACCAATCTCTAATCACCATGGAGGATCAGCTGTGCAGGGGCCCACCCCACAGAGCATAACTTACTTCAGTGGAGCTGTGGTGCCCACTGAGTTTGCCACTTGTGGAGGTGGTTGGGTGGTGATGCTTTGATGTGGTCTCCTGGATGCACTGGCTCTGAGGCCTTCTGGAAGGTGTAGGCCAAGGTCCCCAGCTGTGTTCTGCCCAAGGCCACCTGGCTTGAGCTACAAAGCAATCTACTTGTATTGGACTTGGGGTGCCCAGGAAAGGCCAAGCTGCAAACCACAACTAGCTGCTGCTAGTTCCAGGCCTAGGGTCACTTATCAAGTGGTACAGGGCATATCAAGGCCAGATGTTGCTTGTTTGAGAAATTTTAGAAAAGTCTGAAGCATGTACCAAGACAGGCCATTTATATAAAAATGCCACTGGAAACAGCTTGGGCAGGCCCAAAATTCGGGTGGAGTGGGGTCTCAGGGAATCACCAGGGCAGGGAAAACAATGTTAGCCAGGTTGATGGAGACTCAGATAGTGCCCACCTGTCTGCTTTGTGTGGGGAGGGCTCATCAAAGGAACCATGGCCTCTGCCAGCATTTTTGTGTGGGAGAAAGCTGCCCCTCCAGCTCTCATCCTGATGCCAGACAATTCCATTTCTCCCAGTATGTCTTGGTGCCTTTTGTGATGCTATCCCGGCACTGGAACTCAGAGGGAGTGAGTCAAAGTAAGTTTGTGTACAGTCCCCTTAAGAGAAACTGCCTGGGACTTCAGAAGCCCTCTGTCTCACTCAGTCACAATCCCTGCTGGTTTTTACTGACAGAAGTTATGAGGACTTCTTTTGCTAGCCCTGGAACCCTGGACTGGGGACCTGTTATGGGGCTAATACCTCTCCTCCTCAGTTGGGACCTCCCAGTCAAGATATCTCTCCTGATTTTTATCTGCCAAACCTGGGTGTCCATGCATGTGACCACCCTGACAACCCAAATACAGCCAGTTACAGCCACAGCCGCACACCTGTCTCAGCACTAACTCCTAGCAACCATTCATCTGTTCTCTATCTCTAAAATATAATTGTTCAGGGAATGTTTTATGAATAAAATTGTCTTGTCTGTAACCTTTTGATATTGGCCTTTTTCACTCACTGCAATGTTCAGTGTGTCTAACAAGCATTTCCCTAGTGGGTGGTGATGCTGGACATCTGCTCAGTTCTTATTTGCCACAAATATATCTTCTTCAGTGAAATATGGCTTCATGTCTTCGGCCCATTTTCTGTCGCTTTTCATTTCCCCTCTATTTTCACTGGAAAGGAGCTCTGGGTTTTTTCCTTTCAGCACTTAATGTGTGTCACTCCACCTCGTTCTCCGTTGTCTCTGATGAGAAGTCCCCCAGCGTCTCATTGTCCTCCCCCTAAAAAGGCTTGTTCCTGACTGCTGCCAAGCTGCTGCTCTGTCTTCAGTTTTCATATTTCTTACTGTGATGTATATTCTCATGGATTTATTTAGGTTTTCCAAGTTTTGAGCTTGCTCAGCTTTTCAATCTGAGTGTTTATGTTACAACTGTCACCCCTAATGCTTCTTTCTATCTCCGGGAGCAGCTCATGGTGACTGCAATAACCACCCCCAACTCTCACCATCGTTTGCCCACCACAGTGGAGCTTTATAGTTTTAAATCCCACCACCTTTCCATCTCCTCATTTCAAGAATACTTTACCAATAACTGACTCTATTACTCACTCATATATTATCCCATCACACACATGATTCTGTAAATTGGCACTAACACTTGGAACACTCATAAAGAAGACAGAGTTTACCTCCCATTTGAGAAAACCTCTCTCTTGCTACAGCCCCACCATATCTATTTCCACCCCATGGTGTGTCACCATATCACTGAAAAGCACTGACAGCATGGTTTCCCCACCTGTCTTCCGCACGTCCATTACTCTCCTGAAGCTCCCTGTCTTCTCAGGCTGGGAGCCCTAGACCCCGAGGACCCCTCCGACGCTGCCCCTGCCATTACTCTCTCAGCTCAGGTAGGACAGGACATCCACCTCCATGCTGC
>NW_005871629.1:12532-16706 GCF_000147115.1 Myotis lucifugus
TCAGTTTTTCGTTACCTCCCTTTTTATCCCCTAAAGGATCACCCATATTTTCATCCTGCAAGTCCCTCCTGAAATCATTTTGAACTCTACACCCAAGGACAGCTCCCAAACCCTGGCCTCTCAATATTTTTCCATCTCTGCCTATCAGGCTCCAACACTGAAGAAGCCACCACCTGGCCTCCTCTCACTCCCCTGGGCCATGCAGCGCTGCAGCGGGAAGCTGGGTAACTGTGTGCCTTGGCTCCTGGACAAGCTTGTCTCTGCTAACCTCCCGGCCCGTCAAGGCTGCTGCAGGAGCCAGTTCTCCATCCCTCGCTGACATTGCAGCAGACTCCCCAGCCTAATCTTGCTCCTCTCCCCAAGTTCACAAACCCACCCCCACTTCCTGTACTCATGGTTGATGAATGCACTTCATAATTTATTGAGAATTTAACTCAATAATAACGTTCTCACATTCTCTCCCCTTTTCCTCAGAATGTATCTATCTTCCCCCAGTGGATCTTTATTAAGAAATATTCTTCCTCTTTTCCAGACAAACTTTCCCCCTGGACTCTAGATCCCTCAGCTTCCTGATTCTTGCATGAATTTCCATTTTCCTGTCCTGAAACTTCTTTGCAATTATTAGCTTTATTGAGGTATAACTGATATAAACAAACATACACACATTTAATTTATACATATTGATGAGATTGGACATACACACACACCTGTGATACCATCACCACAACCAAGACACCAAGGCACTAAAGATATGCACCACTTCCAAAAATATGTCCTTGTGTTCTTTTTTTTTCTTCCCTTTTTTGTGTGAGAACATGAGATCTATCCTCTTAACATATTTCAAAGAATATATCATGTGTTAACTCTATGTTGTATAAGATCTCTCTAGAACTTATTCATTCTGCAAAACAGAAACTATAACCACTGAAAAACAATTCCCCGTTTTCCCCTACCCAAACCCTTGGCAAACACCATTCTATTCCCTACTTCTATGAGTTTCACTATGTTAGATAGTTCATATAAGTGAGATCGTGTAGTATTTTTGTCTTTCTGTGACTGGCTTATTTCACTTGGCATAATGTTCTAGGTTCATCTATGTTGATGCAAATTCCCGGATTTCTTTTCTAAGGCTGAATAATCTGCATCATGTTTCTCTATCCATTCGTCTTGTTTGGCCATTTGGGTTGTGTCCATATTTCGGCTATTGTGAAGGATGCTGTCATGGACATGGCGTACAGACATCTCTTCAGGTTCCTGATTCCAATGCCTTTGGATATGTATCTAGAAGTAGGATTGCTAGAAAATGTAGTTCTATTTTTAATTTTTCAGCAACCTCCATACTGCTTTCCATAGTGACTACACCATCGTCGGTTCCTACCAACAGTGTGATACCCTGAGGGTTAGAGATGCTGAGCACCTTTTTACATACCTGGTGGCCATGTGTGTGTATACTTTGGGGAAATGTCTATTGAAGTTCTTTGCCAGTTTTTTAATTAGGTTCTTTGGTTTTCTGCTATTGAGTTATAGGAGGTTCTTATATGTTTTGGACATTAACCCTTTATCAGGTAGATGGTTTGTAAACAAAACGTTCTCTGCCTCTCCATAGCATGATGTGGAGATGGGGTCCAGTTTCTTCCATCTGCCTGCGGTGTGCTGTTTCCCAGCACCATTTATTCAGGCGACTCTCCTTTCCCATTGTGTTATGTCTTGTAATGCCTCTTCCTCCACAAAACTCCTGAAAACCGAATTTACCCACTTAAAATAAAGCATGTGCTGCGCCTTGTGCCTTTCAGATTCCTGTCCCATCTCCTCCCTGCGTCCCTTCATGCTTAGGAAGCTGCATAGTGAACTACGTGATCACCACTTCCATCTTGCCTTGCATCAGCCCTCAGCCTCGGACATCTGTCCCCGCCCTCCACACCCTTGGAAGAGCAGGTGCAGTGGCTCCTTCACGGTTCTCATTCTTGTCACCTTCTCCACAATGTGTGCGATGACTTCCCACACCTCACTTTCTCTGATGTGACAAGTGCAGGCTCTCCTGCCTCCTCACATCAGTCACTGGTTTTCTTCCTAGAGATCTCTGGAATCCTGCCCTTGACCCTCCTCTCTTGCTACATTTCACCTGTGATTCTCAATGAGAAGGAACAGCCCTTTAAAACTGGGGCACTTTTGAGAGTGAAAGAAGTGCCATTAATAACTAGGTAGGGCAATAGGTGTCAGGCAGAACTGTCCTGGTCATCCTACCTGAGATTTGTTTTAATGTAAAGCATGGAAATGATCGTCATGAAGGGAGAAGGTTGTGCTCACAGATCCCTAGAATCAGGAGGCAATCCCCGCCACGCAGGCCCACACGGGAAGCCCCAGGCTGGGGGGGGGGGGGAGGTCAGAGGGAGAAGGCAAGATGTGGGCAAGAGCCATTATTGTGTTTTCCATGGGAAAGGTCGGGCGAGGAAGGGTGATCAAGCTTAGGGCCGGCCAGTTTGAATAATTTTAGCAGGCTCTGGAACACAGGGGGATCCCTAATTGTCTAGTACTTGGCCTGGGCATGATTAAGGCAGGGGAATCGTGACCCAAATTGTGAGAGCCAATAAAGGAGGTGGTTGAGGTGTGGACTCTGAGTGGCTGGTTTGCATTTGAAAAGCACACTCTAGGGCAGTGGTTCTCAACCTTGGCTGCACATTAGAATCACCTGGGAATCTTTTTAAAATCCTGATTTCTGGGCCTCATCCTCCGGAAATTCTGTTTCTTTGTTATGGGGTGAGGCCACAACATTAGTAACAAAGAAACAGAATTTCCAGAGGATGGGGCCCAGAAATCAGGATTTTAAAGATTCCCAGGTGATTCTAATGTGCAGCCAAGGTTGAGAACCACTGCTCTAGGGGAGTTGTTTAAGATATTCAGGAATTGGCTAGTCCTGAGTGGGGCAGCAAGGCCCCAAGATGTCAAAGCATCAGAACGCAGAAGATAAAAGACATGGCTAATACAGGGATCTATCCAAGTCACTGGTGAGACTTTCCACCCTCCCCATACCTCCCAGGAAGAATGAGCACCCTTGCGAGCCAGAGCTGTGGATGCAGTTGCCATATCCCCATGTGTGAGAACCACTGCTTTACACACCATCACCCCAACCCCCACCTCATGCTGACTGGACACACCTCATACCTGTTCTAATTTTGTATCTTAACTTCAGGTTCCCCTGTACCCCCAGTTGGAGTTTGCCCTTCTGCCTGCTACTGCATTTACTCTCATCCTTTCCTTCACCTGGAACCCTTTCTCCTCCCATTCCACCTACCAAAGACCCAGCTTTCATCCAAGGTACCTCTAGAATGCTGTTTTCTGGGAACTCATCTTGGTCTCCTCTCCCAGGCTGGGCCCTCCCAGCATGTCCTCAGCCTCCTTCAGTCCAGTACATCTCTCCGGTCAGTGTGTGAGCTTCCTCTCTGGTTCATCTCGGGGGAGCAGGGAGCGCAGCCACGCTGCTCTTAGATTGGATTTGGCTGCATCCCCCAGAGTAAGGCATGTATTTTAATGTGCCAATGTGTTACTTCCTGGCAACATATTGAAATGAGAACAGGAGCCTTTGGGAAACATGATGTCTTCACTAGTGTTTCCCAAATGTATTACAGGAAACACAGGCTTCCTGGGCCAGTAACAGGCATTATGCAGAATAAACAAGGGTGACTCTGGGTACACAAAGTTAGTTTTGCCAAACTGCAACACTTCTCACAGTTTTAGGTACCAAGGAAACTTTAATAAAGACAGTCTTCCCAAGGGGAGAAAAAGGGTGTTTAGAGGGCTGGTCTTTTGTTTTCTTTGGGGGTTTTTGCTTGTTTTTCAGCTTACTTGGCCTTTTATTTTTCTCAGACCTTTGGGTCTGGTGTTTTTAAAAAACACCACTATCGTCTGAGAGAAGTGCTCTTGGGAGGCTGGGGCCGTGCGTAAGCAGGTGGGGCCTCCCACGCCTGCACGTCACATCAGCTGCACCATCACCTGTCTCACTGGTGTGCAAAAAGTGCCTATGTCCAGAGAAGCTAATGTGTCCCACCTGCTCCCACTCTTTGGTCACCCCTGGGACATGAGCTGGGCCAGTCCTTCGCCCCCACTCCCTCTCCAGTCAGCTGATCAGCTTGTGGTTTCCTGAATACAGCCTGCTGTTTCTCACCTCTGTCCCTTT
>NW_005871629.1:16806-20553 GCF_000147115.1 Myotis lucifugus
AATATATGTAAAGCCTGTATATATAACCATATATATGCAGATAAACACAGGTAACCATGTATGTGAAGTTTGAAATGCATGTATATTAGGACACATACAGGAAAGAGTGACAAAGTGAGCCAAGTAGACACAACAGGGCACATGAAGTCCCCTCTCAATCCATTTTTCAACATCTGAAATGTCCTACATGAAAACCTACCATGATTTTCTTGTTAACTTGCTCTCCTGCCCTCCACACTAACTATTTCCAACCCCCATTCTCTTGAAATCACCCATGGCCTTCACTCCAAGCCGAAGACCCTGCCCTTATCTTCCAGGAAGAGCTCTTAGTTCCCACTGGAGCCTGTGAGCTCAGCCCTGCTCACCCTCAGCTCCTGCCTCCACCCTCACACATCCAGTGCCAGTCTTCTCCCAGGTCCCCTCACACAGCTTACTCTCCTACACCTTCTCCCAGGTCCCCTCACACAGCTTGCTCTCCTACACCTTCTCCCTGGTCCCCTCACACAGCTTGCTCTCCCACATCTTCTCCCAGGTCCCCTCACACAGCTTGCTCTCCCACACCTTCTCCCTGGTCCCCTCACACAGCTTGCTCTCCCACATCTTCTCCCAGGTCCCCTCACACAGCTTGCTCTCCATGTCTTCTCCCAGGTCCCCTCACACAGCTTGCTCTCCCACATCTTCTCCCAGGTCCTCTCATGCCACCTGCTCTATGTACCACCTGTTGCAGGCAGCTTGGTTTCTGTGGGGCAGTCGGCTTCACCCTCAGCAAAGTTCCTCTTACTCATCCTGCAGACGTGGCTCAGACACCATGGCACTCATGAGTCCTTGAACCCCAAGAATAGGCTGGTTCCTTTGACCTAGGTCCTCCTGGCACCCTCTTCCTTTCATACTTCTCATCTTCCCAAATAGCCATTGTGAGATTTTCACTACATACAATCTTCCTGATGAGTTTAAAAGCACCATGTGGATAGGCACAACTACTTCTGCATATTAGGTTGCCCTTGACACTTAGGAAATGCTTAATAATATTTACTAAATGAAAGAAAAGGAAAAAAAGAGAAAGTGAATGAATGAAAGTTTTAAAGCTCACATTTGGAAATTGATCTGTGGAAGCTGTAGGTTTGCAAAGATTCCCTCCCTGAACAAATATTAGTTGAGCTCCTTTGAGCCTCTTCTTTGACTTGAGGCCTTGCCTTTGGCCTACTGAGCCCAGTTCATTGAGACTCTCCCTCCTGACCCTCACCTTTATATTTAGTCAAGTTTCTCATCCCCATCCCAACCGCCAATGTCTAATCAAGTGCCCCTCACTAATTTTCTGCTACTGTACCCTTTGGCTATAAATCTAAATTGCCAGCTCTCTTTGCTCTGTTGGGAGTCGAGCTCAATTCTATAGTGAAGTAGCTCAGATAAAACCTGGCTTGCTGTTTTGACAAATGTCAGTTTGCTTTCCCTTTGACAGGCCAGGGGTATACACACTTAGACCTATAGGTTTCCTGTCGCTGCCTTGGTACATGGACATGCTGCTCACTCAGACATCCAAGCAAGGGTTTTGGTGAAGGATCAGAGGCGACTGCCACCCTGTGATGCCTGCCAGTCAGGTCACCCTGGTTTATAGTGGGGTGTCAGCACTGCAGTCAGAAGCATCTTCCTTCATGACTCAGAACTGAGGCTGGGCCCACACAGCCTGCAGCAGCCAAGTGTTACTGATCTGAGTTTATCCTGTTGGCCCTCAGGCTGCCAGAATCAAAGCTGGCTTCTCCAAAATCAGATGGCAAGGGAATTGGGGAGAAGAAAGAGAGTGAGCACTGGCCCAGCAGCTAGCGGCTGTGCTTGGCTCTAGGCTAAGCACTCCTCCAACCCTGACAGCAACTTCCGTGAATGTGTCTCATCACTGTCTCACAGCTGGTGCTCGCTCCACAGGCCTCGCAATACTCATCAGCCCAGCCCAGCTCCTTCCTAGCCTGGCACTGCTCCCCCGGAAAGGGGAAGCTGCCTGTCTTCTTAAGGACCAAATCCAGGATTGGCTTAGAATTGTCACTTTATCCACATTTTCTTGATCAAGGCAAGTCAAAGATGCAGCCCTGAGCCAAAGTTCTGGGGCTGCTGATTCTCTGACAGTGAAGCAGTGCAGAGGGAGGACAGGAACTGACGGCCGCCATCTCAGAGGCACTTACTGTCCACTCGGAACCTGGCGCTCCACCTTGGGAAAGAGTCCAGGTCAGTGTTCTGCTCACTAAGGCAAGGAAACAGGCATCGGACACCTGTGTGACCAGGGACAGGAAATGCATTACACTGCACACCTGAGCCAGGTACAGATGCTGACAGACTCTGAAAGTGATGAGAAGATTCATTACTGAATTCCAGGACCAACTTACACCCACAGTGGCCCACATGCCACAAATCCAAGACGCCCTGGAGAAGCACCGAGGCCTTTCCATGCTCTGGGTGCTCCAGAGCCTGGTGACCTGCAGCAACGGCTGTTCTCTGTGCGTGCTGGTGAGGCCAGCGGTGTGAGGACATGTTAGACTACAAACCTCACCTTCCCAAGTTCCCAGAACAGAGCCTCAGAGGTGAAAACACCTCCTAGTTGTTCTCATTCCCCAAATGGCTGTTTTATGATGTGTTAAGTTTGGGAGAAAGAAGAAAATTCCTCTAGCTGTGAGTTGTCCCAGCTGACAGCACTGATTTATGGTCTGCTGAGTGCCAGCAGCATGCTCAGCTCCACCACGACTGGCAGAGGAGGCCAGGGCACTGCACCCACAGCACAGGTATGGCCTTCTTCACGGCCTCCAGGCTGAGGGTCCTCCCTTGTGGGCGTGGCTCCCCATGTGCTGGACCTGCCTTCAAGTGCTTTGAGCTCTTGGCCTGCTGTCCAGTCTCCGAGATGCTAATGGTTCATTAGAAGGTCTCAGAGGGAGGGCCCATTTCCTGGAGATTCTTTGGCTTGAGCAATGGCCTTCCAAGTGGGAAGCCCTGTGGGCACCTGTTCCTGGCCTCAGACCACTGCCACCTGCCCCTTGTGGTGCCTGGGCCCAGGTGAGAAGGGCCTGTCTGTCCCAGAGACTCACTCGGAGGCCTCAAAGGAGACTTTGCCAGCTCCCCCACTTGCAGACTGGATGTGAGTGGGGTGCAGTGGGAGGCTGGGGCAGGGCTGCTGGAAGGAAACCATTTAGAAGCGGCTGCAAAGGGTCGGACTCTAGGCCATGCCGACCACTGGTCTCCTGCCTTCTCCTGCGGGTGCACATCCCCCTCAGCTCACTGCGGACGTGCTCTCTGGAGCTTCCCGTCACTCTGGGTCAGTCCTGGCTGGAGACAGGTGACCACTCCCACTTCCTGCGGCTTTCACCCCACTTCTTGCGGCTTCCACCCCCACCTCCTGCGGCTTCCACCCCACTTCCTGCGGCTTCCACCCCACTTCCTGCGGCTTCCACCCCACTTCCTGCGGCTTCCACCCCACCTCCTGCGGCTTCCACCCCCACTTCCTGCGGCTCCCACCCCACTTCCTGGGGATTCCACCCCCACTCCCGGAGGGTACAATCCCACTTCCTGCGACTTCCACCCCACTTCCTGCGGCTTACACTCCCACTTCCTGCGGCTTCCACTCTCATTTCCTGCGGCTTCCACCCCACTTCCTGTGGCTTCCACCCCCACTTCCTGTGGGTTCCACCCCACTTCCTGCGGCTTTCCACCCCGACTTCCTGCGGGTTCCACCCCACTTCCACGGCTTCCACCCCCAATTCCGGTGGT
>NW_005871629.1:20880-37139 GCF_000147115.1 Myotis lucifugus
AGGACCCTGACCCGAACCGTCCGTGTTGGTATCTGGCTTCTGACAAGGACCAGACAAGCCCTTCGTTCTGCTGGGGGGCGGCCCGTTTCTCCTGGCTGTGGACTGTGGCCCTGGTGACACTGTGCTGGCTCCGGGCTCCCGGCGGTGCGGCCGGCTGGGGAGCAGCGGGGGCCACGCAGGAGCCTCCTCCAGCCTCCAGTCCGAGCAGAAAAGGGACTCGCAGAAGACGCAGCCTCCACCCCCCCACACCTGGGCCTCGGCCACCCAGGCCCCTGGAGGTGTGCACACTGCGCTGTGGCCTATAGCGCTCTCTCTAAAACAGCAGCCATGCCGGGGCTTTCACAATTTGCTGCTAAAACAGCCAAACCACCACTGAGCCTGTTGGGAAAATGGCGCAAAAGGCTCTCGATGCAGGGTGGCCCTGCCCTTTAGTGTGTCCAAGGGGCAGAAAGGCCAAGTGCGCTTTTCATACATGAATGAGGAATGAATGAAGGAGGAATGAATGACAGGAATGAATAGAGGAATGAATGGAGGGAGGAATGAATGAAGGAGGAACGAATGACTGAGGAATGAATGAAGGAGGAATGAATGAAAGAGGAATGAAGGAGGGAGGAATGAAGGAGGAATGAATGAAGGAAGAATGAATAAAAGAGGACTGAATGAAGGAGGAATGAATGAAGGAGGAATGAATGAAGGAGGAATGCTCGCGGTGAAACACTGTGAAAGTCACAGCGCTTTTCCCCAGGGGAGGGCGTGTTTGAGTGGAAGCCACCTGGACAGCGCAGAGTCAGGAGCTGAGGCTGCCTGGTGCCTCCCAGGAAAGACACCCCAAAGCTCATCCAGCAGGGATGCGCCCGCCCAATGCTCATCCCGCAGGGAGGTGCCCGGAGAGCCATGCTGCTGGCCAGCAGCCTCAGATCCGCACGGTCTGCGAGGGACCAGCAGCCGCTTCCACCGAAGGGAGCGCTGTGACCCACTGGGCCACCTGGGGAGGAGCACCCGCACCAACCACACCCACGGAGGACCCTGTGTGCGGGCCACCAGGCCACAGTCCACAGCCAGGAGAACGGGCCGCCCACAGCAGGACGAAGGGCTTGTCTGTCCTGCCAGTCCCCACAGGTTCTTGCTTCAGGTGGTTCTGGGGGGGGCGGGGGGGCGGGGGAGAGGAAAGGGGGAGCTGTGCCCTGGCCAGGCTCCAGGGAGAGCGAGGCTCTGGGTCAGGGCAGCCCCGCCAGCTCCCTCCAGCGGCACACAGGGCAGGGCTTCCACACTGGAGCAACTGCACCAGGAGAGCAGAGTGACATGACGGGCTGACATACCCTGGGACTTACTTTATTTTTAACCGGTAACCTTTGGCTCATCTGTTATTGGCCAAACAGAAACTCCAAACGTAGAAAGGCTTAGCTTAGCAGAGCTTTCCCCAAACACCTTATGCACACAGCAGTGGGAGGCACAATGGTGGCATACATTCATCACCACTAGCTCACGTGTCTTGAAAAGTGGCCTGAGAGATGGGGCCAGCAGTACCATCCCGCCTATCGAGTGCTACCTCCTAACCGCTCATCGGCATCACAGAATGAAACGCCAACGTGTCTCTTTTCATCCCAGAAAAGGGAAGGCTCCTGAGGGCCTCTGGGAAGATGCTTCTGCTTGGCCCTGTGGGGCACTGGCTTCTCTAAGAGCAAGAGTGCCTGTGGCGGCCTGTGGCACCAAACACCAGGGAAACACACCGGGAAAATCAGGTACTGGCATCACCCACACATCCAGAAATGTGAACTACTTGAAACTGAGGAGCAGGGACCTGCCCAGAGGACAGTGTTGGTGAGAACATAGTCAGAAAGGACAAAGTTCAGGCTGCTGGCTGACCCAGCACCAACAACAGCACCAGCATTGGCTGCTGGACAGAGGACTTCATTTCAAAGGGGGAAGGAAGCACTGTAGAAACTAAAGATCCTACAGGGAAGAAAGGAAAAGGCAGCTGAAGAATACTCACTAGGCGAGAATTAGGGTCTCACAAACAGGGACTAAAGGAGAGAGGGGCCCTCAAAAAATCAAACCAACAGGTTATGGGAGAGGCAAGGGTGTTTAAAAGTGAGTCGACAGTGCCTGGGAAAAATTCTTCCTCCTTGATCCAACCCAGACCTTTTTGTCTTCCTGCTGGTTGACCATTAATCAGTTAAATGGAACAATGGAATTCACTCACTATCATTTTTGTAAGAATTATGTTTTCAACACAATAGATTCCCCCATGACAATATTCAATGCCAAGAGAACATAAGTGGAACGATGGCCACAAAACCCTCCATGTGAGAAAAGAAAGACACGGGAACTTGATGCTTAGCCAATATGTCACAAATGCACACAGGCGTTTTCAGGTTTGCCAGAAATCAAGGATTAGAGCAGCAGTCGCCAACCGGTGGTCCGTGAGGTCCGAAAGGTTGGCGACCGCTGGACTATAGGACCCGTACATTCACCTGGAAAAGATTATTTCAGAGGATGAACTCTAATCAACCCAGTGGACTTTCTAGATGCCCTCTAAAGACATAAAAAGCAAGTTGCTGTTACATTCAGATATTTAATTCACTCACCCTTCTTGCCAGTCACAGCTTCACACCAGAGGCTGAGAGTGTGATGGCATTTGCACGTGCAAGTTTCCCTTAGGGTCCTGCAGATGCTAATCTGCACTGGGAACTCTAAGGGCATCTAGAGTGGAACGTATTTGGGAACTACATCCCAAACTTCTTTGGTCAAAGAGCCCTTCTCTTATTGACTCTCCCATGGGACTAGTTTCTGCAGAACATGCCTTAGCATCTCATGATAAAACATTCATGACATAAACCAATGCCTATGGTATGAGTAATCTCCCAAAATATGGGTATTCTGTGGGGAGGAAGGAATCCCTTCTCCGTGCAGTCATCCTCCATTCTTCCTTCACTGAGGACCTCTCTGTCGGCATCCTGCCAGGTAAGAGCACTCAGAACAGAAAATAGCACGGATGAGCCTTTGACAGCTCACGGGCAAGTCATCAGTAAGGACACGATGCTGTTTGCCTGGGAGCCTACACTCGCTGTGAAATGTGTCCAGCGCCTCACAAAGGGGCACCTGCTTCCTAACTTCACTCACATTTGCTGCGAGAGGGCCATGGGCGGAAGGTGACACTGCCCGGGCCCTGCTCAGCAGGCAGGTGTGTGGTGGGGCGGGAGAAGCATCAGGAGACGCGCAGCTGTGTGAATGTCCATGGTGTGGGTGTGAGCCACCAGAGCAGGTGAGTGGGAGCAAACGGAGAGACTAGAAGCACACCTGCGTGACTTACCAGGAGCAGAAGCCACAGGAAAAGGCAGACTTTAGCCAAAGCTCCTCAGCCCAGATCTATGCGGGATCCCCCGCCCGTCTCCTGCTCTGCTTTCCCTGGAGCCCACTCTGCTTCCCTGAGGGAAACCCTCTCACCGCACCCCTGGAGCCACCCTGTCCTCCTCATGACAGTGACGAGCCGAGGCTGCTTTTCCTCACTAACACCACGGAGGAAGCCCAATAGGGCATTTTCGGGCTATTTGTCCTTATGGTACTATTTTGCTTCACTTTTCCAGTTTATCATTCCATCTACTCATCCTCAACTTGACACCTGGAGGTCTAGGAAAACACAGGCCTCCCTGCCAGACCCCTTCCTGCCCACCTCGGCAGTCTCTTCCCTCCCCCGGAGGGCTCTCCCCCACACAACCCGACCTCAGACGTTAGGGGCCCAAATGCCATGGCAAGTAGAGCGCCACTTGGCTCCAGTGGGCAGGCCCCCATCCTCGCATCTGTGCGAGGTTTCTACCTGCGGGAAAGCTCCCATGTGGCCCACGGACGCTGACTGGCTGTGCTTCTTCCTAGGCTAGGGGCTGGCTGCCCGTGACCAGGCACCTCTAGCTGGAGCACCGTGCCCTGTGGGAGATTATTGCCATTTCTGTTTGCCGTGAGGTATTTTTACACACATCGGGTGTATGAGAGGATTGTTTCTGGATTGCTAACATCTCAGCAGTGATCCTGAGCAGAAAGGATATGGACAGAAAATTCTCAGGTGCTGTCAGGGTATGATTAACCAAATCTGCTCTGTCCACAGCTGAGAGAAAAGTTAAGAATCGGCACCAGTGAGGAAGACCTGCGCTCCTGCAGAAGGGGACACAGTCGTTGGCTGGGCAGCATCAACGCCTGCCTGGCAGTGGACTCGGCCCCTTCTGCTCCCACCCATATTCCAGAAGTCAAGGCAGGCTTGACCGCAGAGGAGAATGGCTTCACTCTCAATGGCTGTCTGCTGCAAATCTGCCCTTCCTATCCACGAGCAGAGGAAGGCAATTCCCTTCTATTTCTAGTTTGCTAAGAACTTTCTATTCTTTTTCAAAATCAAGAGAGAATACTAAATTTTATAACTTTTTTCTGTATCTATTGAGCTATCCACAGGGTTTTCCTCTTTAATCCATTAGTGTGATGAATTACATTCATTGATTTATCAAATTGATCCCACATTCCTAGAAGAAACCCCAACTTGATCATGAAATATTTTTTTAACTGAAAAAAAAGTATAAGCTTTGAAAGGGACAAAAAGGATTACTTGGTATTCTTAATAGAAAACAAGGAATTTTCTCATTTTAGGTTTTCTGATTTTGTGGGAATTGTGCCTTTCATAGTCTTTGAGCTATTTTACAGTGCTGTGAATTGTTGATAGCTGGTAGCAATGCAAATGATTCCTATCTGTAGATATGCAGTTAACTCTACCCAGGGAAGGAACAATTAATTCTTCCTAAAATTCATGGTAAATGTCAGTTTATCATCTATTTTTAAATTTCAGGATTTATGTGTGGCTTTAAAATTTTTCCTGTGAACCAGTCATGAGTTTCTTCATTAACTGATGAATTAAATATTTGGTGTGTGTATGTTTAATATTGTAAGTCATAATGATACTTTAAAAATTATCTTCTGGCAGTTTATTTCTGGATTCAATTTGCTGTGCCTTGTTTAGGATGTATGCATACATTTTAGAGTGAAACTAACCTGCCATCTTCTCACAGTTTCCATTTGGGGTTTTGGTATGAACTGTTTGCTAACATTTTTCCCCCAAAAATAATTATATAAGGTTGGAGTCCTAATTAATTATATTTTAGAACTTGCAGTGAAGCTACCTGAACTTGAAGTGTTTATTGTAGAATGGTTTGAATTACGAATTAGTTTCTTTGAACTTTTAGACCTATTATAGTTTTCTATTTCCATTGTGTGGTTTTGGTACTTTTCTAGGAATCTGTCCATTTCAAATTTATTTGCATAAACTTTTTCATAAACTCTTCCATTTTTTTTAAGTCTTCAGTAATGAAATAAGTTTTTTCTCATTCTGCTATTTATTTGTGACCTCTCTCAGAGCCCCACTGGGGGCAGCTGTTTAAAAAAATATACTTTTTTTACTGATTTCAGAGAGGAAGGGAGAGGGATAGGGAGAGAGAGATAGAGACATCAATGATGAGAGAGAAATAATTGACTGGCTGCCTCCTGCAGGCCCCCTACTGGGGATCAAGCCTGAAACCCAGGCATGTGTCCTGACCAGGAATCGAACTGTGACCTCTTGGCTCATAGGTCGTCACTCAACCACTGAGCAACACGGCTGCACTGAAACCAGCTTTGGTCAAGCCAAGTCTATTCTCCATGTTGCATATTTGTTATCTGTGTCATTGATTCCAATCTGAACTCTATTACTTCCTTCTATTTTACTTTGGTTTAATTTTTATATTCTTTAACTTCTTGAAAGTGATGCTTCTTTAGCTAGTTTTGTCATTTTCTAATATTTATGGCTATAAGTTCCTCTCTATATACTGCTTTACTGTCTCAAAACATTTTTAAATGTACTACTATCATTATCAATTTAAAGCATTTCCATTTTGATTATATTTTTCCTTTGTCTCATTATTTATTTAAGTTTCAAATATATGGGGCTTTTCCAGCTATCATTCTGTTACTAATTTCTAGCATAATTGCACTTGATTTAGGAACCACATTGCATATTACTTCAATACTAGAGGCCCGATGCACGAAATTCATACAAGCATAGGCCTTCCTTCCCCCAGCTGCCGGCACCAGCTTCCCTCTGGCACCTGGGACCTGGGTTTCCCTCACAGCCCCAGCTTCGTCTGGAAGGATGTCCAATCTAATAATTAGCATATTATGCTTTTATTATTATAGACTAGAGGCCCAGTGCACAAAAATTTGTGCACACGGGAGGGTGGTCCCTCTCGCAGTCTGGGACCCCTCGGGGGATGACCACCTGATAGCTTAGGCCTGCTCCCCGGGAGATTGGGCCTAAGCTGGCAATCAGACATCCCTCTGGCAGCCCGGCAGCCCTTGGGGGATGTCCACTTGCCAGGGGGAGCAGACCTAAGCTGCAGTCGGACATCCTTAGCGCTGCTGAGGAGGCAGGAGAGGCTCCCACCACCACCGCTGTACTGGCAGCCATCAGCCTGGCTTGTGGCTGAGCAGAGCTCCCCCTGTGGGAGTGCACTGACCACCAGAGAGCAGCTCCTGCATTGAGCGTGCCCCCTGGTGGTCAGTGTGTGTCATAGTGACCAGTCATTCCCAGTGGTTCTGCTGTTAGGGTCAGTTTGCATATTACCCTTTTACTATATAGGATAGAGGCATGGTGCATGGGTGGGGGCCAGCTGGTTTGCCCTGAAGGGTGTCCCGGATCAGGGTGGGGGTCCCGCTTGGGTGCCTGGCCAGCCTGGGTGAGGGGCTAATGGCTGTTTGCAGCTGGTCACACCCCCTTCAGGGTAGGGGTCCCCACTGGGGTGCCTGGCCAGCCTGGATGAAGGGCTGATGGCTGTTTTCAGGCTGGCCACACCCCCTTTAGGGTGGGGGTCCCCACTGGGGTGCCTGGCCAGTCTGGGTGAGGGGCTGAGGGCCGTTTTTAGGCTGGCCGGCGACTGAAGCTCCCAGCCTCTCCTTTTTTTTTTTTTTAATTCTGGGATTTATTTACCTTCTATAATTGAAACTTTGTTGCTGTCACTGGAGCTGAGAGCAGGCTCCTGCTCACTGCAGCTCTGAGGCCACGGCCTGCTGAAAGCAGGTATCTGGGGTTTGTTTAGCTTCTATAATTGAAACTTTGTTGCCACCACTGGAGCTAAGAGCCGGCTCCTGCTCGCCAGCTGAAAGCAGGTATCTGGGGTTTGTTTTGCTTCTATAATTGAAACTTTGTTGCTTTCAGAGCTCAGAGCCGGGCCACGGCAGGCAGGGAACCTTGGCTTCCTCTATCACTGGAGCAAGCAAGCCTCCTGCTCGCTTCAGCTGCGTGGCTGCCGGCCGCCATCTTTGTTGGTGGTTAATTTGCATATCGCCCTGATTAGCCAACGGGAAGCATAGCGAAGTTATGGTCAATTACCCTTTTTGTCTTTTATTAGATAGGATTTTTGACATAATTTTAAATTTGCTTTATGGCCCCAAGTATGAGCATTTCGTTGTGTGTGGGCATTCTGGAGTGTGTGGGGATTTCAGTGTGTCTCAGGAGAGCTGGAAAGAGACACTCTGCAGTATCCCTTTGCAGTGTGTGCAGTGTTCTATATGTGCTCTTTGGTCAATTGGCACATGTTGTTCTCCTGTAGTCTCATTATTTTATTTATTTATTTATTTATTTATTTATTTATTTATTTATTTTATATTTTACTTTATTTGGCTTAAACAACAAACTTATTTTCTCACATATCTGGAGCCAAAAGTTAAAGATCAAGGTGTCGGCAGGGTTGGTTTCTGAGGCCTCTCTCCTTGGCTTGTGGATGGCTGTCTCTCCCTGTGCTCACAGATCTTTGTCAGAGCTTTCTGTTAGTAACTAAGAGAGACAGGTTAAAATCCCCAACTATTACTTTGTACTTGTTTCTTTACATTTTTCAATTGTTTATATGCTTCATTTATTTGTATATATGCCTTATATATTTTAAAGTCTTATTGGGTGGACACAAATTTAGACTGGTCAAATATTTCTAGGGGACTTCTCTAATGATGCTTTTAGCCTGAATTCCATTTTGTCTAAAAGTAATGTACCACACCAGCTTTCTTTAGGCTAGCTTTGGAATCCATTTCTAGACTCTTTCATATTCAACCTTCTAGTATTTTTGTTTTAGATTTCTTGATATTCTTCATTTACCTTGAGCACCTGATCCACTTATAATGTATTGTAATTACTGATATTTTGGGGCTTCAATCTTCTCTTTTTATGTGCTTTTAATTTGTACCCTTCCTTATGTTTCTTTTTCTTTCCTGTCCTGCCCACATGTTACCTTCTCTTTGTGGAAATTATACACTCTTTTACTGTTCTTTGAACAGCTATAATAGAAATTATAAGAAGCATTTTAAGGTTATTAAAACCTAATATTGATAAATTTACCCTTTTCTTAATTCAAGGACCTTAGAATATTTTAAAAACATTTATATCCCTCTTGACCAATATGCCAGTGTTATAATGTATTTTATATCAATATTCTAATAAAAATTTTATTTTTATTGTAGACACTATTACAGATGTCCCCATTTCCTCCCCTCAATTTCCCCATCTCCATCCAGCCCTTGCCACCCTCTGCCCCCTGTCCATCACTCATGTAGTCTGTGTATATGTTATGTATATAAGTTTCTTGGCTAATCCCTTCACCTTATTTCATCCAGTCCCCATGCCCACCTCCCCTCTGACAGCTGTTAGTTTGTTCCATGTATGCATGCCTCTGGATCTATTTTGTTCATCAGTTTATTATGTTCATTAGATTCTACATAAAAGTGAGATCATATGGTATTTGTCTTTCTCTGACTGGTTTATTTCACTTAGCTTAATACTCTCCATCCATGCGGTTGCAAAGGGTAAGAGATCTTCTTTTTTACTGCTGCATAGTATTCCACTGTGTCTACTGATGGCTACTTGAGCTGTTTCTATATCTTGGCTCTTGTAAATAATGCTGCAATGAACATAGGGGTGCATATATTCTCTCTGATTGGTGTTTTGGAATTTTTGGATATATTCCCAGAAGTGGGATCACTGGATCAAAAGGCAGTTGCATTTTTAATTTTTTGAGGTATTTCCTTACTGTTTTCCACAGTGGCTGCAACAGTCAGCATTTCCACTAAAAGTGTACAAGGGTACCACTTTCTCCACATCCTCACTAGCACTTGTTGTTTGTTGATTTATTGGTGGTAGCCTTCTGGCAGGTGTGGGGTGATACCTCATTGTAGTTTTAATTTGCATCTCTCTGACTGATTAGTGACGTGAGCAATTTTTTCATATATCTATTGGCCAACCAAATGTTTCTATTCAGGTCCTTTGCCTATCTTTTATTGGATTGTCTACCTTTTGTTGAGTTGTATAAGTTCTTTATATATCTTGGAAATTAGCCCCTTTTTAGATGTATCATTGGCAAATATGTTCTCCTATATGGTGGATTTCTTTTCATTTTGTTGATGGTTTCTTTTGCTGTGCAGAGCTTTTTAGTTTGACATAGTCCCATTTGTTTATTTTTCCTTTGTTTCCTTGGCCTAGGAGATATACTGGCAAAAAATATTGCTATGAGAGATATCTGATATTTTACTGCCTGTTTTTTCTAAGATTTTTATGTTTTTGCAACTTAACATTTAAGTCTTTTATCCATTTTGAGTTTATTATTATGTGATGTAAGTTGGTAATCTAGTTTCATTTTTTTGCATGTACCGGTCTAATTTCCCCGACATCATATATTGAAGAGACTGTCTTTACTTCATATGTCTTGGCTCCTTTGTCAAATATTAATTGACCATAATGATGTGGGTTGATTTCTGGGGTCTTTGTTCTGTTCCATTGTTCTATATGCCTGTTCTTATGCCAGTACTGTTTTGATTACCATAGGCTTGTAATATAGTCTGTTATCAGGTAGCATGATATCTACAACTTTGCTCTTCTATCTCAATATTCCTGAGAATGATATTCCAATCAACTGAGCTACCCGCAAAGGCAATACCAAGAATTTTTTTTAGTAAAATTAGTGAAATTTGAAAAGAAAAATATCCTTTGGCATCTATACAAAGAGTATGAAGAAAATAAAATCAGGTTATTATCATGCTTTTTTACAATAACACTTTCTGACAGAAAATAGGAGTAATATATTCAAGATTTTCAAGGAAAGAAAATATGATTCAAGTATTTAATATCTAGTAAAATGTATCATGATGTACAGAGGGTGCAGGTGAATGCCAACATGCCAGAGGTCAGAGAAAGCTGTTTCCAAGAAGCCTTCCAAGGGAATCTACTAGAAAACATGTTTGAGATGTCAATGCTTAGAGAATTACTGATAAATATATGCATATAAAAGAGTTAAAAGAGATAAATTATAATATGCAAATGATTATATCTACCTTGTAAATATAATTATTTAAAAATGGGGAAGAATGGTATAATCCAAGAAAAAAAATTTAAGTGTTTTTGGTAGTTGGTAATTGGTCTTTTATATTTAAGTGCAATGTAACAAAATGCCACAAGGTTAGTGGATTAAAACAATAGAAATGTCTCATCTCACAGTTTCCTGAGTCAGGATCCAGGCACAGCTGGCTGGGTCCTCTGCCCGGGGTCTCACCAGGCTAAAATTGTGGCCAGCCTGCTGCATGCCCATCTAGGGCTCCTTCAGGCTCAGCAGAATCTTGGGCTTTGTGTTTTTGACACTGAGGTTCCTGTTTCCTTCAGGGTTGTGAGCAGGAGGAAGAAATTGAAAAGCTATTTGAAAAAATAATGACAGAAAACTTCCCCTAAGTTTTAGATATACAAATCCACGAAGCACAGAGAGTCCCAAACAAGATGGCCCCAAAGGAGCTCATCCAAGACACATCATAATTAAAATGCTAAGGGTTAAAGACCAAGAGAAAATTTTAAAAGCAGGAAGAGAAAAGCAGTTAGTTACTTACAACAGAGGTAGGTAACAACTGTCAGCTAATTTCTCAAAAGAAACTTTGCAGACCAGAAAAGAGTGACAAGAAATATTCAAAGTGATGAAAAGCAAAAATCTACAATAAAGATTACTCTACCCAGCAAAGCTATCATTTAGAATTGAAGTTCAGATAAAGAGCTTCCCAGACAAGAAAAAGCTAAGGCGTGTATCACCAGTAAAACAGCATTACATGAAATGTTAAAGGATCTTTTTTAAGAAGGAAAAGATAAATAATATGAACAATAAAATGACAATAAATACATATCTATCAACAATTGAGTCTAAAAATCAAAATAAATGAACAAGGATTCTTCTAATGAAAAAAATAGACTAATGAATAAAATAGAATCAGAGGCATAAATCATGGAACAGACTGAAGAAACTCAGAGAGGAAGGTGAAGGAGGGTGGAAAGAGATTAACTAAATAACTTGTGTTCATAACCCAGGGAAATAGACAATAGGGTGGTGAAGGCCTGAGGTGGGGTAGGATCCTGGCGGAGGGAGGCAATGGGGAGGAGAGGCCAGAGACATCTGCAATAATCTCAACAATAAAGATTTTCTAAAAGGAAGGAAGGTGCAGAGGGAGAAAGGAAGAAAGAATGGAAGGAGAAAAGAGAAAAAACAGAATGAATAAATAATACATGGTGGGAAAAAGAAAAATAAATTACTAAGACTTATATGAAAATAAAGCCTACAATGTTTATATCTGAGAAGATTTGGTCTAACACGTAAGTCCATCAAGCACATCAAACTTTTTAAATATGTATTTAAATTTGAAAGGTAATAAATGCATATATGATTATATTTAAATATTTTTTAATTTTTCCCAAATAAGCATTCATATACTCACAAAGATGTCAATGGGAGTTTCATATTCATATCGTAGGCAAAAATTGATTTGTTGTTTTATGAAACTTAGTATTTCAATTAGTCAAAAGTTTTCAATTTGAAATTGACTTCCCAAAAATAAAATCAAAAGAAATACAATCAGTCTTCTCATATTTACTTATTTAACTTCTCTGACAAATGAAAAATTAGTCCAGCTATAAAAATATAAGGCACACATTAAAGAAAAAAAAGTCAAAAATTGAGTTTTTCTTTACAAGAATATTTTAAGGCCCAAGTAATAAAAATGCAAGAGACAATACATAGTAAATATTTCCATTTAAATAACAGCATGAAATCCTCAGGAATATTGTTGTCTATTATTTTATAAAAACAGAGGGAAAGATTAGGAATACAAATATTAAAGGCCAATCATCAAAATTAATGTTTAGCATAGACTACTATTTATATGAACAATGTAAATAGGTAGAATCATCTATTTGACTTAAGATAAAATAGATTTCTGGCATATAATTATTTTAAAAATGAGAATGATCATTTTAATTCATCCAATTCAAGTATTCATTCAGCCAAGGGAACAATATAAGCCTCTTAAAAATTCAAGATCTACAGCTTAATATTAGAAATTTTCTTAATATAATACATAGAATATTCTGATCTTTACTGAATTACACTTTACAAAGATGTATATTCAAGTGCTTTATAGCTTAAAATAAAATCTAACTGGTCACTAAAATTCTTTGATAAAATTATCACTGTAATTGTATGAGGCAAAGTCCTATAATAAGATGAATATAATAATGGCTACAATCTTTTCAAAAACAGAATATGGAAGTTTTCATTTTATGAATTTGGTTTTCAAAAATTTGGTTCCCAAAGCCAATTTCTAAATGTTACAGCAGAGGTGGAGGGGGTGTGGGTAATAAAAATAAATGATTTAATAGAACTCTGAAGAAAAAAATAACTATCCTAGATCTTAGTTTGAAAAATATATCTGGCATAAGAGATTCAAAATTACATAATAATGCTTATATCAAAGCCTATTAGTTAGCTAAAGGGCAAAAACTAAAAAGCAAGTAGAATGTAATATTTGCTTTCAACAAAGCAAACTGAGTAATATGTTAAGTGTTAGGGTGGGATAGGAAAGAACTCAAGCCAGGCAAAAGTTTCCTCTTGGACCTTCTCTATAAACAGCTATTTTAGTTTTGAACTGTTCCTCAGTGTGCTCATGTGATGGAGGGAGGAAGTCTGCCCACCCACAAAAAGCTCCCCACACCATCAGGTCTTTGTCCAGTGGTTCTAGAAAGGCAGCTGGTCCTCTGAGCTCCCTGGGGCTCCATGGGACTTGGAGGTACAGAAAAATGGGAGTCCAATTTGCATAACACATTAAACCATCCTAATAGGAATCTTCAGTAAACTGAGTTATTCAAATGCCAGCTAATAGTATAGATTCTAGCTAATAACCATGGATAAGTATCTGTCTTGAAAATGCCTGTAAGAAGTCAGTTTACTGGTTCTAGGTCCTCCCAGAATCAGAGCTTCCTAAGGTCTGGGAAATCCTCAGCTCCCTTTAACTATCTTTCCAGATAAAATCTTAATGAATATAGTTTAAGTCCTTTATTGGGCTCTGTAATCCCTTCAACCAAATAGGCTGCAGTTGTTTTAAGAAACTTTTTATTTCATTGAAAAATGTGGGAGGGTATTTTGATATTATCTAAGTAAAGTCAGTGGGTAGACACTATTCACCCCAAACCAAAGAATGCTGCCTTCAGGAGTTGTCAGAAAGGAAATCAAATGATACACCGAGAGAGCACATTGTGCGCACAGCAGAGCCCTTCCTTCAGCACAACCTGTCATGCTCTGTCTGAGGAAGCTCCAGGCCACCTGGTATGTCAAGTGTGATGCAACTTCAGTCTTTCTAAATCCAAAGTCGCAAGCTTCCGAAGAACTTCAAGCACAATTTTATAACAAAACCAATACTGCTCCTGTAGACATATATATGGAAAACAACAGGCCGTTAAGTAACTGAATACCAATATCCACTTTCAGAGAACACATTTGTAATTTTCAGCCACAGAGAAAGTTCCTAAAGAGCACACATTTAACTAAGAACTTCTGTACATAAATATATTTTTTAAAATATCAGAAACATAAATGATCACAATATAGTTCTTGGTCTAAAACTAAAGGCTTAACTGAATAGAGGGGAAACTAACTCAAACTCATTCTACTTATATTTTCCTTGGATGAATCACATTTTAAACTTTTTTTAGATATAGCCTCAGGTCTCTCAGACAACAATAGTTCAAATAAAATGCTCCATATTACTCAATGTTGGCCTAAAAACAGGTCAGCCTGAAGATTCAGGGGTACCTATTTTCATTATCCATACTCTCTTAACCCCCCAAAATGACTAATAATTAACCTGTGAAAGAAATGATAGTTTTATGACTATCATGACTAATGAGATTAATATTTTAGTGGCAAGTAAATATCCCAGAATTGCTATCCATAAATTTATGAAAATTCATTGAGACATGTTTCTCTAACAAAGCTTGCATGTGGGCACTGGGAGACTTGGTCTCAGTCTCAGCTCTTCCATTTGCTACCAGAATGAAGTTACTTCATGGAAAAGACTGCATTGCTCTGAACTTGAAGGTCTGCATCACTAATGTCTACCTCAAAAGTGAGAACTCAGTGAGCTCATGTAGGTGAAAGAGCTCTATAAATTGTAATATGCTATACAGTGAATCTCTATATTCATTATTCTTCAACTTAGAATTATGACATGAGAGCTTACCTTTGTTTGAACCATGCCATAACGTTGTGCTCTCATTTGGGCCACGATATCTTTGATGTTGAACTGCAACAGGATGACAGTAATTCTATGTTATCCATATAGAGCGAAACATAAACCCACAATTGCCAAATGAGTATTCAAACTTATTTCTAGTAAAAAACATGCCAAGATTTAACCAGAAAGGTCTCATCTTATGACTGAAAAGTCATAAGAAAATGCACTATTTTAAGTTAGTCTAATGGATAAGCAACACTTGTATAGTGGGTTTCCAGGAAAAAGCAGGAAGCAATCAAATAACAAGAAATGCTCTCCAAAAGAAATAACAACAAATTTTCCCCTGTGTATACTTTTCTGTTCTCCAAAGAGAGACCTTAAAGCGGCACTATAACTCTGGTAAAGTCTGATGCATAGAAGACTTGTTCTGGCCACAATAGTAGCACAGCTGTTTCTCATAAAGAAAGTCCTCTTGACTCAAACGGAGACCCTGAGCAACAGCCGGCCCGCCGCCAGATTCTACACGTGTGCATGGAGATCTGCTCTGCCCAGAGTAGTCGCTGCCTGGGGCAGGCCTGCAAAGGGCGGTTGCTGGGCCACAATGCGATCAGTCCAGAAATGAGCAGTACGTTTTAGAAACTCTTAGGGCAGTCTGCCACTGGCACAGGCTAAGAGGTGTCATCAGCAGAACAGTGCACAGACCAGCTAGGCGCTGCTCAATTTTCCTGAAGTCACATTTGGTGTAAGCTGAGGACCAGCCATGTACTGTAAGACCATGTTGACAGCTGAAAATTTTAAGATTTGTCAACCATAACCCAAAAGTATGTAAAAATTAGAGAATATAAGCATTCCTTTACCTTTATAACATGTCATTTTTATAATAATTTTAAATCTAATTTAGCCTTAAAATTTTTATATTGAAATAATTATATATGCAAAGTAGGTTGCCAAAAATACGTATCAAGAAATCCTGTGTATCCTTCACCCAGTTTCCCCAAATTATAACATCCAAGATAGTGGCAGTATAACATCAAAAGCAGAAAATTGACATTGGTACAACCCACAAAGCTTATTCAGATTTTGCCAATTTTATATGTGATCATTTGTGAGTGTGTGTGTTTGTGTATTTGTGGTTCTGTGCAACATTATCACATATGAAAATTCATGTAACTGCAACCACAATCAAGATCCCTGGCCATTACACCACCAGATTTCCTTATGCTATCTGTTAGAACTACCATCTACCACAACCCCTCACCCTTGGCAACCAGGGAATCTGTTCTCCATCTCTATAGTTTGCTTCAAAAGGATTATATGAATGGAATAATGAAATATCTAACCTTTTGAAAAGGACTTTTTTCATGCATCTTAATTGCCTTGAGACTCATCAAAATTGTTTTGCATATTAATAGATCTTTCCTTCTTGTTGCTAAATAGTATTCTAGGGTCTGGAAATGTACCAGGTTTTTAACCATCAACTTGCTGAAGGACATCCAGGTTGTTTCCAGTTTGGGGCTGTTATGAATAGATCTGCAGTGAACATTTGTGTACAGGTTTTTGTGTGAATATGAGCTTTCATTTCCCTGGGATAATTAACCAAGAGTGCTATTGTTGGGGTTATGTGGTTAAGTTTAGTTTAGAGTTTTAAAGAAACTGTAGCATTATTTGCC
>NW_005871629.1:37239-56327 GCF_000147115.1 Myotis lucifugus
ATGTATATGTATATGCGCGACCATTACAACTAAACAACCGGAACGACTGGAATGACCAGTTGACCAGTTGCTATGATGCGCACTGACCACCAGGGGACAGACACTCAATGCAGGAACTGCCCCCTGGTGGTCAGTGTGCTCCCACAGCCAACCTCCCGCAGTCCCTCCCCCCTGGCCACCTGGCCAACCTCCCGCAGTCCCTCCCTCCTCCCTCCCCCAGGCCTGCAGGCCTCAATCAGCCAGGCTCCAATCAGCCCTGATTGCCAGCCACGCCTAGGGACCCCACCCATGCACAAATTTCATGCACCAGGCCTCTAGTGCTAGAATAATTGAACATCTATAGGGCAACAATTAAAAGAAAGAAAGTCAACCTCGATCTAAATCTCTACCTTATACAAAAAATTAACCCCAAATAGATTATGGACTTAAATGTAAAACATAAAACTATAGAACTTTGAGAACACAGCAGAGAAAAACTTCTTTGGGATCTAGGCTGATGAGTACTTACACTTGGCACCAACAGCACGAAATCCTGTGGGGTTTTTAAAATTTATAATTTAAGGTTAGATAAATTGTGAAAATGAATTTGTATTTATTTAACCTAAGTTTACTGATGGCAGAACAAGCTTCTGGATTGGGTTGTCAGGGAAAGCACAGCTTTCTGAATGGAGCTGCAGTGACTGACCACATGAGGATCAGGGAAGTGATGCAGAGAAACAAAGGCCAAAAAAGCTCATGGTGATTTTACCTGGAATTATAATTCCTTACATACTTTAAGGAGTTTTACAGCCATTATTCATTGTGAATTGCTAAAACCACATGTGTGTTATTATTTATTAATCACTGTATTATTATTTATTAGTACTAGAGGCCCGGTGCACAAAAATTTGTGCACTGGCGGGGGGGAGGGGGGGTGTGTGACCCTCAGCCCCACTTGTGCCCTCTCACAGTCTGGGACCCCTCAGGAGATAACGACCTGCTGGCTTAGGCCTGCTCCCAGGTGGCAGAGGGCAGGCCCAATCCCTAGGTGCCTGCCCCGCAGCCCCTGGTCAGGCTCAGAGCAGGGCCAATTGGGGAGTTGGGGCGCTGCCCCCTGTCATGCACAGAGCAGGGCAGATCAGGAGGTTGCGATGTCACCCCCAGTCACACTCAGGGTAGGGCCGATTAGGGGGTTGGGGCGCCGCCCACTGTCACACTCAAGGCAGGGTCGATGGGGAGGTTGTGGCACCACCCCCTGTCATGCACAGAGCAGGGCGGATCAGGGGGTTGTAGTGCCACCCCTGTCACATACAGAGCCGGCTGATAAGGGGGTTGGGGCGCTGCCCCCTGTCATGCACAGAGCAGGGCCCATCAGGGGGGTTGGGGCACCGCCCCCTGTCACACACAGAGCAGGGCCGATCAGGGGGGTTGGGGCACCGCCCCCTGTCACACACAGAGCAGGGCCGATCAGGGGGTGGGGAGCTCCCCCCTGTCACGCACAGAGTAGGGCCGATCAGGGGGTTGGGGAGCTCCCCCCTGTCATGCACAGAGTAGGGCCGATAGGGGAGTTGGGGCACCGCCCCCTGTCACACACAGAGCAGGGCCCATGGGGGGGTTAGGGCACCGCACCCTGTCACACACAGAGCAGGGCTGATCAGGGGGTTGGGGAGCTCCCCCCTATCAGGCACAGAGCAGGGCCGATCAGGGGGTTGGGGCACCTTCCCCTGTCACGAACAGAGCAGGGCGGATAGGGAGGTTGTGGCCCCACCCCCTGTCATACAAAGAGCTGCAGGGCGATCAGGGGGTTTGGGCGCTGCCCCCTGTCACGCTGATCCAGGGGCCAGGAGGCCTCGTGGCTCCACTGATCCCAGTGCTGGGAGGCCTCGCGGCTCTGCTTGACACCGGGGCAATGAGGCCTTGCTGCTCAGCTGATCCTGGTGCTAGGAGGCCTTGCTGCTCCACTGATCCCAGTGCTGGGAGGCCTCACTGCTCCACTGATCCCGGTGCTGGGAGGTCTCGCGGCTCTGCTGATCCCAGGCTGGGAGGTCTCGCGGCTCCGCTGATCCCGGTGCCAGGAGGTGTATTACCCTTTTACTATATAGGACAGAGGCCTGGTGCACGGGTGGGGGCCGGCTGGTTTGCCCTGAATGGTGTCCTGGATCAGGGTGGGGGTCCCGATGTGGTGCCCAGCCAGCCTGGGTGAGGGGCTGATGGCTGTTTGCAGCTGGTCACACCCACTTCAGGGTGGGGGTCCCCACTGGGGTGCCTGGCCAGTCTGGGTGAGGGGCTGAGGGCTGTTTTCAGGCTGGCGGGTGACTGAAGCTCCCAACCTCTCCTTTTTTTCTTTTTTTTATTCTGGGATTTATTTACCTTCTATGGCTGTCACTGGAGCTGAGAGCTGGCTTTAGCTCTGAAGCTTGGCTCCAGCTCTGAGACCTTGGCTGCTGAAAGCAGGTATCTGGGCTTTGTTTAGCTTCTATAATTGAAACACTGTTGCAACTCCAGCTCTGAGGCCCAGCTGGCTGAAAGCAGGTTTCTGGGGATTGTTTAGCTTCTATAATTGCAACATAGTTGCTTAGACTGCAGCTCAGAGGCCAGCAGCAGCAGGCGGGGAACCTTGGCTTCCTCCATCACTGGAGCAAGCAGGCCTCCTGTTCGCTTTAGCTGCCTGGCTGCCGGCCGCCATCTTGGTTGGCAGTTAATTTGCATATTGCCCTGATTAGCCAATGGGAAGCGTGTCAGAGGTACAGTTAATTACCATGTTTGTCTATTATTAGATAGGATTAACCTACTTTTGCCTACCACTGTATGCGGCAGAAAAGTTAAAGTACCAGTTTCTAATGACACCACAGCTTAACAAGATCAGAAACTGGTTAATGATGGAAGTGGTACTAATTCATGAAACAGAAGTAGCAATTTACCACTGTAACTTAATAAACACATAGATATTGCTTACACAGTGATTCTTTCAGTATATGTGTGATTTGAACATGATGAGACACGAAAGAAGAAGTCTCTTTTCTCAGTTTGATTGCTGACAAACACAATTATACAGCTCTACACTGTATAAAAATGTAACGTACAACATCGTCAACAACTGTTGCTCAGAGTGTAAGTTTTGTGAAGGATTATGTTCTGGTAGTAGAGCTGCAATGACCATAAAACAGTCGAAGGTAGTGACACAGATTAAGGAATTTATGCCAGAAGGCAAATCAACACACTGCTTCATCAAGACAGTTTTGATTAAAAAAATAAAATTAAAAAAAAACACCTGCTGAATGATCTAAACTGTGTGCTTAGTGGTGCAGTAAAAATTTGGACTACTCACTTTTCTATGTGATAGCTGGTGACTGCCCGTGAGCGGCTGCTACTGCTGCAGGTGTGCGAGGGAAAGCTGTGTGCAGAATGTCTGAACTCAGAGCAACCTAAGTGTCTCCAGAGTTTCAGGGATTGTAAGCAGGCTTGATTAACTATGAAAATTGTTCTACAAATAACAATTAATGAAAAGAAATAGATGGTTACATATTTTCAGATGTTCATATCCTTTAACATTATAGTAAGTTAATCCTAAATGTCAGAGGTCACACTTGTCCAGCCACATGTGGCTGTATGCAGCTTGCAACATGTAAACCTCCCCATGCGAATTCCCAGCACACACATGGTCTGCACCTGCTCACGCGTCCAGCACGCTGCTCATGCTTCCCAGTGGTCGGCAAACTCATTAGTCGACAGAGCCAAATATCAACAGTACAACGATTGAAATTTCTTTTGAGAGCCAAATTTTTTAAACTTAAACTATATAGGTAGGTACATTGTTATTAACTTAATTAGGGTACTCCTAAGGCTTAGGAAGAGCCACACTCAAGGGGCCAAAGAGCCGCATGTGGCTCACAAGCCGCAGTTTGCCGACCACGGTTCTAGACCATATAGCAATGCACCAAACTGCCCTGAGTGCTTCTAAAAGCTTCCTCTCAATTCCTATAAAGAAATTTCTGCAGATATCAAACATCCACAGACTGATGCTGGTCCAAGGCCACACCTCCCGGAGCTCTGGTGGAAAGCATTTCTGAAGAGTAGAGAGGGGCATCAGTACGAATATGTGACAGCTCAAGGCTTTATGGAAAACCAATAAGGAAAAAATAGTGTATTTCCCATTTTTGAACCACTATATTTCATCAAATCTAAGGCATTCTTGATTGTAAAATGCATCATTTTATGCACACTGTCAATTAAACAGACAGATGACATTATAAAACACATTTAGGATTTAAAGAAGGTACAATGTGGGGAAAAGACAGTGCTCCTTAGGGTTATGAAATAGAATATTTACAGTTTTACATTTTCTACAAGGGATATAAAATAAAGATAAATATAAATGAACTACTTAAGAAATTATGATGAAAATATATAAAAGAAAAATTATACTAATGCATTTTCTGCTCACAGGACAAAAGGTAACATCAGACTCACTTAGCATTTTTTAGAACATTTGTCTTTTTTGGGTCCAGCCAGTTTATATTCTTTCTATGTGATAAAGCCCTAAGTTTACTCTGGAAAATCATTCCTCTCCTCTTCTCAACCGTAAGGCCTGGAGCAGCCCTGACTGGCCTACACTAACCAGCATCTCCCACAGGGACTAGTTCAGGGAAGGGGCAGCCTCAACAGGAACTCAATCGGAAACAGTGAAATGCTAGGAGATACTGGGCTCAAGATTCTGAAAAGATGGAAAATTGCTTCCTCCTCCTTCAGGAGTGACCGGGAGAGGCCATTTTCCTATCCTCCCACATCATGCACCCTGAGGTCCAGGGCCCAAGCGGCATCTGCTGTCACTGTCGAGTACAACTACCCAGAGTCTGAGGAGAAGAGTCTGAGACCTGTTCTGACAACAGCCTGACTGCAGCGCTGTCTGCCAGGCACGCCCACAGCCCGTCTGCCTGGACTAAGCAGCAGGGTCACACTCCTGGGCTTGACTGTGGTCAGAGCCCCGCCTGCTCAGTGCACGCACGCCCACCCTCACTGCTGCAGCGCAGAACGCTCAGAAAGTAGCCTGTTTGGCCACAGATCTAAAGTCACATTCCCCCATCAGTGTAACCAATAATAAAGGCAATAGTATAATCACCACATGTCTAAATTAAGAGGAAAGTAAAGAATTGCTAATGAATAACTCAAACCCAACAATATTATTATCCATATTTTATATATGAGCAAACTGGGTTGCAGAGAGGATGAACAATTTGCACCAAGTCGCCAAAAGTCTACAGTATGTGGCAAAACTGGCAGTCACACCCCTAGCCTCTCAATCGCTCTGAAGTCTGCATTGTTTTCAATGTGCTACATGCATGTCGTTCTGTCCATTCAAAACAGGCACATGTCACCAATCTTCTCCAACAAGGCCGGGAAGAGGGCCCTGGGGGTGGCAGGCAGAGGAAGGAAGATGAACTCACACTCAGTGTGTAGGTACTATGTTCGAAGCTATTCGTTTCATTATGTATTTCAATCCTCACAACCACCTGAAGGAACCTGCCGCAGTTAAGGAGAAGGTTCCCAAAGCTCATGTCTCTTTACTAAGTTGCTCCTAGTAATAACTAAGTTGCTCTTAATAACTAACTAAACATTAGTCAATCTTCAGCTGTTGGAAGACTGTTGAAAGTAGAGTTTTACTGACATGGGTTTATCTGCTTAATTCCCACACTTACTGCAAAGTTCTTTTCAATGGCGCAGAACACCACGTCCATACAGATGAACACCCCGGTCCGGCCCACTCCTGCGCTGCAGTGAACCACGATGGGTCCTGTCAGGTGGCTGCTCCTCACATAGCGGACATACTGTATGAAACACTCTGGTGGTGCAGGAGTGCCGTGGTCTGGCCAGTTGGTGAACTGCAACTGTTTTATAAAGTGCCTAGTTCTTGTCTGTTGAGAAAGTGAAAGAGAGGGAAAGGGTGTAGGAGAGAGGGAGAGAGAAGAAGGGGAGAGATAGAGAAGACAGATATATCAACCTCTTATATTAAAGATATCATTTTAATTTCTAATATACCAGAAATAATAATGATAATAATAATAATGATGGCTATAGGTACTACAATAATAAACATATGAATACCAACAGGAAACATGAATTAGGCACTTGTTCTGTTCCAGGTACTGTGCATTATCGCTTTTAATTCTCACATCAGTGTTTGGAGGTGGCACTATTTATCCTCATTTTAGAGATAAAGAAGTCAGGATTAGCGTGACTGAGAGATGCATGCTAGGTCAGAAGGCTCACAGGTCCAGAGCTGAGACTACCAAGTCGGCCTCCTGAATCCAAGTCTACTATCTTTCTTCTGCACCATGAGGCTGCAGAAAAAAACAGGAATTCAAAGATGGCCCAACATGTTATGAATAATATAGAATAGCACTCTTTCTTAGCTTAAATATCATTAAATTTAACTAAAACAGATATGTGCTATCAAGTTGCTTGACCGGGAGCACCAATGTCCTCTGCCAATGAGGACAGGGTGGTTGATGACCTGTGCTGAGCCCCTGGATGTGGAGTCATGAAACTCCTCAAGACTGACAGATTAAGCACTTTGAGTTTTCCAATCATCCCTTCCAAAGGGATCACCCTCTTCCAGGGTCCGCCCTCATTTAATTTCACTGGGGACCCACGGGGCACACTCAGGGTGGGTTCTCACTCCTCTCCTGCTGCCCTAGTGCATCAGTTTTCCTAAGTTCCAAATAGAAAGCTCAAGTTTGAATCATCAGCACCTAAAAGTCAGTGATGAAAACAATCCTTGAAAATCCTGTGAAGGCATGAGTTTTAGGGTAACTCTCACCCTGTCACATATTTCAAGGACTAAATCTCTCCTGCTGCTGTTGACCATGGAGAGTTGCTTTCCTGACTGACCCAGTGCCATGAAGACAGGCTGCTGATGCAGGTTCTCCAAACAGAACCACATGGGTCTGAGGCTTGTGGGCCTCAGCCCAAAGGCCACCGTCCTGGCCTCCCTTGCCAAAACTCTGTAAGTGGATCCCAGAACTTGAGTCCATGCAGACAGACCATGCATCTGTGCCTCCCGCCTGGCCTACATTCTCCAAGCATGCTGCCCTCTCCTGCCGCGGCAGGCATCACACCCCATTTGGAACTGATGTGGCTGGTGTCTTTTTTTTTTTAATATATTTTATTGATTTTCTACAGAGAGGAAGGGAGAGGAATAGAGAATTGGAAACATCAATGAGTGAGAAACATCAATCAGCTGCCTCCTGCACATCACCCACTGGGGTTGTGCCCGCAACCACGGTACATGCCCTTGACTGGAATCGAACCCGGGACCCTTCAGTCCGTAGGCCAACGCTCTATCCACTGAGCCAAACCGGTTAGGGCTGGTGTCTTCCTTCCATGCTAGCCTGCAAGTACTCTAAGACTTGAGACTGTGTCTCTTTATATCCCCAGCCCCTGACATGCTACTTGGTTAATAGGAAGGAATCAACAGGTATCAAGGGAATGAGGGATCAGGCGAGTCCCCAGGTATACAGAACAAGCATGG
This sequence comes from Myotis lucifugus, assembly GCF_000147115.1. Taxonomy (NCBI): domain Eukaryota; kingdom Metazoa; phylum Chordata; class Mammalia; order Chiroptera; family Vespertilionidae; genus Myotis; species Myotis lucifugus. Next base: position 44,747 of record NW_005871629.1, read on the forward strand.
TGCCCAGCACACAGTCAGCAAGCTCTGCATCCATGTCAGCCGTTGTTATTCCTGACATCCTGCTCCTCACTCTGGGCTCATACCCTCCTCATTCGCAAATCTGCCTCTCCCATCCCTCCCTCCTCCCCTCTCTCTCAACTTCTCCCTTTGCACTCAGGGCCACCATCCCACAATAATGTCTTAGAAACCCTAGTCACCTCCCTAAATGTTTCTTCCCTTGCCCTGCCCTGCCCTGCCTTGCCCTGCCTTGCCCTGCCTTGCCCTGCCCTGCCCTGCCTTGCCCTGCTCTGCCCTGCCCTGCCCTGCCCTGACCTGCCCTGCCTTGCCTTGCCTTGACTTGTCTTGCCTTGCCTTGCCTCCCACAGGCACTTCACTGTCTCTGGCGCTCTGATCGAGGCCCTAAGTATCACAGAGCACAGAGACTAGGTTACATACTGCTTGCTGCCCACTCCCGTTTCCAATTCACTATTCCTTCTCCTTGAAAAAAACAAAACTCTCTTCCTTTTGAGTTTCATACCTCCTAGCTTCATCTTTTCATTGTTATAACCCACTAGATAGACCTCCTGCTTGATCTACTACATTCACAGAACATCCTGACCTTCTCCCTACCACAGGTTCTGACACCATCCAGGGCACAGCCAGGGCCCCCATAGTGCCACCGACATTCTGAATCACAGCACCTTTATTTCTCTCTTGCAGAGGAGAGACTCCTTCCTCCTAGTCCTCACAGTGAGGAGCACCCCCTGCAATGTCAGGGATCAAAAAGCTTCCAGTTCTTAAAATCTACCGCCACTGTCTGACCAGAAGCCTATATGCTAGCACCTCATTTGTGCGTCACTTCAATGCAACCAAATGCGCTTTCCTGTCCCTCGTGTCCTCCACATACTCCTAATTGACTGGCCCGATTCCATTCATCTCCCTAAATTAAGACTTCATGACTAATTATCAGAATTATTCTCTTACAAACTGTCAACTCCCTTTATCATTTGAATCTTGCCACAGATTACCCTGGGCCAGTTCCATAACCAGTGAACAGAAATCCCATAGTCTGGCTGTCGGGGAGGAAATAATCACATAGTTGCCTATTTTATTGCAATTAAAAATGTATAGGTTCCAACCTCAGCACCTCCAGAAACCCTTTTCCTAGTCATTGTGCTCTAATCAAATCAACTTCTTTGGTGATGACTCCAAATATCATCCCTTTTTTTCAAGCTTCCTGTTTAACTCCTATCCCATTCATTCCTGTGGAACACACGTATCACGTACTTGCTGATCAAATCCACTTAGAGAAGTTAACTCATCACTTCCTCCTATAAATCATTGCTTTTCTATTTTCCGAGTCTATCAGAGCAAGAAATCTGTGAATTACTCCAGACAACACTTCCCAACAAAACTTTCTACAATGATGCAGATGTTCTATATCTGTGCTGCCCAATATGGTAGCCTCTGGTAACATGGGACTGCTGCAGGTGAAAAATAAATGTTATTTTATGTAAGTTTAAATAACTTAAATAGCCACATGTGGCTACCATATTACATAGCATACTTTTGACCACTCCTTCTGTCACTTATAAGTCAAAAGTCATAAGTCACATATAAGTCTGCCAATTTTACCTAAAAAACACCAAAGTCTCTGCTTTCCATCTCAATGCCAACTTCCCTAGATGACAATGGCACTTTCTTACTAAAATTCTTCAATGTCTCTCAGTTATCTTCATAATAAAGTTTGGCTCCTTCACTAAAATCTAAGAAATTTCATGTTCTGGTTTGCCCCTGCTTACTTTCTATAACCTCGTCTCATCTCTCATTACTTCCTGGCACTGCAATTTTATGTTCCAGAAACATTTAACTACTTATATTTCTTTATATATACCCCGTTCCATTTTATATCTTGATAATCTACTCCCTCTTTCCATCTTTCTCATTTGGGTAATTCTCAATTCAGATGCCACTGCCTCCAACAAACCTTCCCAAAACCACAAGTAATGCTAAGTACTTCCCTCCAAAGCTCCCAAACCCTCCACATGGATCGCAACATTACCACTGAGCACACCAAACTCTCCACCACTCTGTAAGGGTGCCTGGCACATTCCTAACATACCTTCACATGACTAACATACCTTAAAGACTCAATACACATCTGTCACACTTGGCAGAAGCAGCCCAAGTACATCCCAGGATTAGGCAACTTCCAATACTCACTCTCTCACTCCATTCCCCCCTTCCATTCCTTCCTCTCACCAGCCAGAGTTTGATTAAGCACAAGTGGAAGTGGTGAGGTCTTAGTTTCTAATGCCAGAGAGAAGTAAAACTAAGTTATTTAAAAAGTATCCCGGTCTATACGCTATCCTATGCCTAACTTCTCATCCTGACATGCATGCTTATATAATGAAATATGTATCTGATACTGATTTTTAAAAACTTACAGACTTCCTCACAACTTGAAATATTCGAATGGTGAAATATGGAAGTATCTGGTAGTTCTCCAGGAAGATACGACAGTGTTTCAGTTCCAAAGGCTTCTTCGTAGAAATGGGCCAGTAACGATGGCATTTGGGAACTCCAGCTTCTATCTCTCTGGTTATCATGACAATAACATTAGAGTTATTTTCCAAAATCATTTGCCAAAAGTCATCTGTGGTACTTGGCAGTGGCCCTTGGGTAGCAATATAGAAATACTCTTCTCCAGAATTGGTTATCCTAATATGACTAGCATTAATGTAGTCCTTGTTTTCTCCAAGAGGAACACGTGTTGAATCATCTATTACAAAACAGAAACATCTGGTAGATAAGGAAAAGCAGAAGACACAATATACTTCCTGAAAGCATTTAATGCAGATAAATCCATTGATCTCTTTGACCAATAGAGAAGATAGCATACATTTGAGTCCATATATTTAAATTCTTCCCTCCCCAAAACTTACTGGCATGACCTAAGAAATATACAATTAGGGAAGTTTTTATTTTAAATCATTTTCTACTAAACAGAGAAGGATGCCACCAGTATCCAGATACTGAGGGATTTCCGTTTCGCGGGCACAGGTAGGATTAGGTCAAAAGAGGGACCTACTAGTCTGCAACTGAACACAGCCAAGGAGGAGCCCTCGGAGGGAGCAAGTGGAGAGCATTCCCAGAAATCTGGGGAACCTGCAAGCCCAAAACAGCAGAGCCAGGGGAAAATTCGGCAATAACAACTGAGAACTGAGGTAGTTGATCAAATACAAACACTAGCATAACAGATTTCTATCAATGCCACAAACATGCAGCCAGCCATCTGAATGTCGATCCTCGGTTTCATTGGTGAAGAGGCAATTTCTAATCAAAGCAGAGGAATTATGGGAAACGGATGCTATGAAGGAGATTTGCTCCAAGCAACATGGGACTCGTCTGACATGAAGTATTACAAATATGAGAGGGAAAAGCAGTGACTTGACTCACTAACAAACTCCACCAGCCCAGGAGGCGAGTTACAGCGACACCTGGAGTTCTGGGTCTCCCATGGCTCCTCGAGGAGAGAATGAAACCCTCAACAAAGGAGGAGCCTGCCCGCCCAGCCAGGAGCCATCACACCAGCAGTCTGTTCCTAGGACCCCAAGTCATGGGGACTGCTTATTTAACAAATATACTATGACAAAATAATTGGCAAGGGGCTTACACAATTTCCAACAGAATCCTTCTCAAATTCCAACACAGTAAGTATAAACCATCCCTTCTAAATATGAATAAGTTGGAAAAATAATCACTAGGTATATAAAAATATACAGTACTTCACAAAAGGAGACCGTTCTGAGAAATCAGAGCAAATGTCCTCCTTTCTAAAAGAGAAGAATGACTTAAAAACTCCAATTTGTTTATATATAAAGAACTTATACAAGTCAACACCAACAAGACAAACAACCGGCTCTCCGACATCCCCCGAGAGGTCCCGGATTGCGAGAGGGTGCAGGCCAGGTTGAGGGTCCCCACCGGTGCACAATCGCCCAGGGAGGGGCCTCGGGAGGGCTCCGGGGCATATCCGGCCCATCTTGCTCAGTCCCAATCGGCCGGACCCCAGCAGCAAGCTAACCTACCTGTCAGAGCATCTGCCTCCTGGTGATCAGTGCACATCATAGCGACTGGTCAACCAGTTGACTGTCTGCCCCCTGGTGGTCAGTGCACATCATAGAAGCAGTTGAGCACCTTAGCATATCATTAGCATATTACACTTTGATTGGTTGTTCGGTTCTGCCATTCGGTCTTTTTGCATATTACCCTTTTATTATATAGGATTTTTATAGAAAATATGTACTACTTTATGATAAAAAAAGCATTTTTTAATTTTCAAAAGGGAGATAAGAATAATAAAAGCTTGCTTTTAGATAAAAACCACAATAACTCAGCATCATGGTGGAGTGAGAAGACTCCTTTATTCTCTTCTTAAAATTACAAGTTAGACAATTATAACTCAACAAAGGACCCCCCTGCTCAACACACAAAGATACCTGACCTGAAAGAGCCACCTGTCAGAACATCTGAAGGTGGGAAGATATGAATGAGCAGGAGGGGTGGACAGAGAAGGAAGGGGAGGTTGCTGCAGATGCAGCCCAGCACCCACTGAGGCTCCAGTGAGGGCAATAGTGGAGGACTGGATGTAGGACTCACACTAGAGCCTGGAGTGTAAGAGGGACAGAAGCAGTGGTCTCCCAAGAAAAGGCATCACCTTTTCTCTCTCCCCGTTACAGCAGACCCCTTGCAGAGATGGCTGGGAAGCTTCAAACAAGAGCAACTATGATAGCCATTACTGAAAGAGGGGTGGAGCCACACATGCTTCCATAGCCTCACCCATCCTGACAGAGCCCAGTAAAGAAAGCTGAGAAGACCTGGACAGGGCATTGTGCCCATGGCCACTGCTGGCAGGAGGGTGGACCTGCAGGAGTTCGACCTTACCACCCTAGCAGAGCCAGACAGAGAAAACTGAGATGCCTTAAATAGTTCAATGAGGCTGTAAAATAATGAACTCACCCCGTACCCCCCACCCCCACCTCCACCCTACTCATCTTGGCAGAGCTCAATAGAGGCAGCCTGGCCAGGACCATTAGTGAGAGCTCATAAAACCATTTTCCACCACCTACCACATACTCCCATCAGGGTGGCAGTGCCCTATAACTAAGGTGAACTGGTGACACAAGGAACACCTACTTTCCCACTGGATACACAGCATTTACTGTAAAAGTGAGGCTCAAATAGTGCAGGTAAGAGAAAACAAAACATGTGCTAACACTATCTACTGGAAAATATATTAACCTGCTGAATTGCTGACAGTAAAAGAATATCTAATGAAGAAAATGGGCCACTACCTCAATTGTCCACGTAGATAAACAATCCATCAAATAACATGAACAAGCAAGGTAACACGGAAGCACAGAAAGAAAAGTCTCCAGAAACCAAACTCAAACTCCTAGAAAACTGTGACTAAAATGACAGAGTTTAAGATTGCAGTTATGAAGATGCTCGATGAGATAAAAACAGAACTTAGAGAAAAGTTCATTGAACTCAGGAAGAAAACTAATGAACAAATGCAGTACTTTACCAAAGAAATTGTTAAGTATAAAAGGAACCAAACAAAAATTCTGGAGCTGAAAACTCAATAAATAAGATGAGGAACATATTGAAGAACATTTGAAACAGCAAACCAGGTGGAAAAGAGAATTAGTGAATTCAAAGATCAATCGTGGCTTTTCAAGGCAGGGTCGATGGGGAGGTTGCGGCGCCACCCCCTGTCACGCACAGAGCAGGGCGGATCAGGGGGTTGTGGCGCTGCCCCCTGTCACACATAGAGCAGGGCCCATCAGGGGGGTTGGGGCTCCGTACCCTGTCACGCACAGAGCAGGGCGGATCAGGAGGTTGCGATGCCACCCTCAGTCACGCTCAGGGTAGGGCCGATTGGGGGTTTAGGGCACTCCCCCCTGTCACACTCAGGGCAGGGCTGATGGGGAGGTTGCGGCTCCATCCGTCACACACAGAGCAGGGCCCATGGGGGGCTTGGGGCGCCGCATCCTGTCACACACAGAGCAGGGCCGATCAGGGGGTTGGGAAGCTCCCCCCTATCAGGCACAGAGCAGGGCCGATCAGGGGGTTGGGATGCCTTCCCCTTTCAAGAACAGAGCACGGTGGATAGGTAGGTTGTGGCTCCACCCCTGTCACACACAGAGCCGCAGGGTGATCAGGGGGTTTGGGCGCTGCCCCCTGTCACACTGCTCCAGGGGCCAGAAGGCCTCGAGGCTCCGCTGATCCCACTGCTAGGAGGCCTCGCTGCTCTGCTGATCCCGGTGCTGGGAGACCTTGCGGCTCCACTGATCCTGGATTCGGGAGGCCTTGTGGCTCCGCTGATCCCAGGCCGGGAGGCCTCGAGGCTCTGCTGATCCCGGTGCTGGGAGGCCTCACGGCTCCACTTGACCCAGGGGCAGTGAGGCCTGGCTGCTACGCTGATCCTGGTGCTGGGAGGCCTCGCTGCTACGCTGATCCCGGTGCTGGGAGGCCTCGCGGCTTCGCTTGACACAGGTGCAGTGAGGCCTCACTGCTCCGCTGATCCCGGTGCTGGGAGGCCTCGCTGCTCCACTGATCCCGGTGCTGGGAGGCCTTGAGGCTCCGCTGATCCCTGGTCCAGAAGTCCTCGCTGCTCCGCTGATCCCGGTGCTGGGAGGCATATTACCCTTTTACTATATAGGATAGAGGCCTGGTGCACAGGTGGGGGTCCCCACTGGGGTGCCTGGCCAGTCTTGGTGAGGGGCTGAGGGCCGTTTTCAGGCTGGCGGGTGACTGAAGCTCCTCCCAACCTCTCCTTTTTTTCTTTTTTTTTTTAATTCTGGGATTTATTTACCTTCTATGGCTGTCACTGGAGCTGAGAGCCGGCTTTAGCTCAGACCTCAGCTGCTGAAAGCAGGTTTCTGCGCTTTGTTTACCTTCTGTATTTGAAACGTTGTTGGGACTCCAGCTCTGAGATCCTGGCTGACTGAAAGCAGGTTTCTGGGGTTTTCTTTAGCTTCTATATTTGTAACAGTGTTTCTTAGAGAGCAGCTCAGAGCCCAGCAGCAGCAGGCGGGGAACGTTGGCTTCCTCTGTCACTGGAGCAAGCAAGCCTCCCTGTTTGCGTCAGTGCCTGGCTGCCGGCTGCCATCTTGGCTGGCAGTTAATTTGTATATTGCCCTGATTAGCCAATGGGAAGGGTAGCGAAGTTACAGCTAATTACCATGTTTCTCTTTCATTAGATAGGATACACACACACACACACACACACACACACACACACACACACTAGAGGCCCGGTGCACAAAAATTTGTGCACTCGGGGTGGTCCCTCAGCCCAGCCTGTGCCCTCTCGCAGTCGGGGGATGTCCACTTGCCAGTAGGGAGCAGGCCTCAGCTGCAGTCGGACAGCCTTAGCGCTGCTGAAGAGGCGGAAGAGGCGGGAGAGGCTCCCACCACCACCGCTGTGCTGGCAGCCATCAGCCTGGCTTGTAGCTCCCCCTGTGGGAGCGCACTGACCACCAGGGGGCAGCTTCTGCATTCAGCATCTGCCCCCTGGTGGTCAGTGTGTGTCATAGTGACCAGTCATTCCCAGTCATACTGCTCTTAGGGTTAATTTACATATTACACTTTATTATATAGAATACACACACACACACACACACACACACACACAAAACCTGGGAGCACCAAAATATATAAAACAATTACTATCAGACCTAAATGGAGAAATTGACAAAAATCATAGTAGGGAACCTAAATGACTCATTTACAACAATGAATCAACCATCCAAGCAGAAAATTAATAAGGAAATATCAACTTTAAATGACACATTAGAGCCTGGCCTGCATGGCTCAGTGGTTGAGCTTTGACCTATGAACCAGAAGGTCACAGTTTGATTCCTGGTCAGGGCACATGCCCAGGTTGTGGTCTCGATCCCCAGTGGGGGTGGGGGGGTGTTCAGGAGGCAGTCTATCGATGATTCTCTCTCATCATTGATGTTTCTCTCTCTCCCTCTCCCTTCCTCTATGAAATAAATGGGTAATATGCTAATTAGACCAGACCAGGTTGACCAGACATCTTCTGGACATCTGACTTCCTTCCGGACAGTTAGGGGGTGACCAGGCTGGCAGGGGGGCAGTTAGGGGGCGACCAGGTCGGCAGGGGACCAGTTAGGGGGAAATCAGGCCTGCAAGCAGAGGCAGTTAGGGGTGATCAGGCAGGTAGGTGAGCGGTTAGGAGCCAGCAGTCCTGGATTGAGAGAGGGATGTCTGACTTCTGGGGATCCCCTGAGGGGGTCCCAGATTGGAGAGGGTGCAGGTCAGGCTGAGGGACCCCCCTCCCATGGACGAATTTCGTGCACTGGGCCTCTAGTGTGTGTGTGTGTGTGTGTGTGTGTGTGTGTGTGTGTATGATGACACATTAGACCATCTACTTATATAAAAACCATGGGTGGTGTTCATCACATACAGACGAACAGCAACTGAGCGGAAGGAAGTCAGTCCTACAGGGATTGTCTTGGCAACAGCTGCGCCCTCCCCCAAGCTGTTTCCCGGAGCTGTTTCCTGTAAGGGCAGAGTTTGAGGAAGGAACCCGCCCTGGGAGCATGGAGGCAGATCTTTCTAAAGTGTGCCGCACCAGCACGGGGTGAACCTGAGTGGGGCAGCTGACAGGCTTAGAAAAGACAGACAAGAGAATGAAAGCCGGGTCTCAGTGGGACGCTGCTTCTCTGAGAGACAGCGACCACGCCCACAGCCATGCCTTTAGTTTATAGCAGATGCTACCAGGCAAAGTAAGGGCGTGACCAAGATGTTTACAAACATTCTCCTGGGTTTCAATCCTACTCAAGTATATGCACCTGAACTCTATCAAGCCCACATCACTCAGGCACGTGGGGCCACATGTTCCGACCATAGGTTCAAGCTTACAACTACAGCTGTTGGCTATAATTGTGCTGGGAGGGCCCTGCCCTGCAAGCTGGGACTTGCACGTGGCAATGAGAGGACTGTGCCCTCTCATCAGTCCAAGGCTTGAACCTGTCCAAAACACTGTAGCAGCTCCCCACAATAAAGTTTTAATTCTGTTTCTTTGTTACTAATGCTGTGGCCCCACCCCATAACAAAGAAACAAAGGAAAATTTCCCCATCGAATTTCTGAATAGTATTACTCCTTCGGGAATGCCTAGTCATAAATTAAAATTGAAAGTGGGTGCAATCATCATGCTATTGAGAAATCTCAATAGTAAATGGGGTCTTTGTAATAGTACCAGATTTATTATCAAAAGATTACAACCTAACATTATCAAAGCTGAAGTATTAACAGGATCTGCAGAGGGAGAGGCTGTTCTGATTCCAAGAATTAATTTGTCCCCATCTGACACTGGCCTCCCATTTAAATTGATTCGACGGCCTTAACCGGTTTGGCTCAGTGGATAGAGCGTCGGCCTGCGGACTGAAAGGTCCCAGGTTTGATTCTGGTCAAGGGCATGTACCTTGGTTGTGGGCACATCCCCAGTAGGGGTGTGCAGGAGGCACCTGGTCGATGTTTCTCTCTCATCGATGTTTCTGGCTCTCTGTCCCTCTCCCTTTCTCTCTGTAAAAAACCAATAAAATATATTTTTAAAAAAATTAATTGATTCAACGACGGTTTCCCGTGATGCCAGCATTTGTGATGACTATTAATAAATCACAAGGACAAACTCTAGCCAGAGTAGGCATGTTCCTACCTGAACCCATTTTTGCACATGGTCAGTTATATGATGCTTTCTCTCGAGTTTGAAGACCATGTGATGTTACAGTTAAAGTTGTAAGTACTTCATCACAAGGGAAATTAGTCAAGCACTCTGAAAGTGTTTTCACTCTTAATGTGGTGTACAGGGAGATATTAGAATAAATTTAATCACTTTATCAGTCATTGTTTGCATCACTGTTGTTTTCATATCATGTTTTTGTTGTTTTCATATCATGTTTTTGTCATTTTATATCATGCCTCTGTTGTTGTTATATCCTTTTGTTACTGTTTATTTATTAATAAATTTATATATGATTTTCATATACATTTTACTAATTTCCTTTCATCTCTCACACTTCTATTACAGAGAAAGGGCAAATAGCAATATTAAAATATTTCTGCTAATTAATTTCCCTTTTAAAAAAATATATTTTGTTGATTTTTTACAGAGGGGAAGGGAGAGGGATAGAGAGTTAGAAACATCGATGAGAGAGAAACATCCATCAGCTGCCTCCTGCACACTCCCCACTGGGAATGTGCCCGCAACCAAGGTATATGCCCTTGACCGGAATTGAACCTGGGACCCTTGAGTCTGCAGGCCGATGCTCTATCCACTGCGCCAAACCGGTTAGGGCAATTAATTCCCTTTTAATGTGCACAAATTTCGTGCACCGGGCTACTAGTGTGAATATAATCAATATTATTAGAACTTTGCATCCACACATGACAGAATATACATTCTTCTCAAGTGCATACAAAACCATCTCAAGGATAGAGCATATGTTGAGGCACAAAACTGACCTCAAAAAATTTTAAAAGATTGAAATCACACCAAACATATTTTCTCACCACAATGGTATGAAACTGGAAATTAACTATAAGAAGAAAGGTGGGGGTGGGGGGAGAAGGTGGAAAAACTACAAATTTGTGGAAATTAAACAGCATGCTACTGAAAAACTATCGGATCAAAGATAAAATAAGAGATCAAAACATACATAGAAATAAATGAAAATGAAAATAATACAAAAATTTTTGGGATGCAGCAAAACAGTACTAAGAGGGAAGTTTATAATATTACAGGCCTAACTCAAGAACAAGAAAAATCTCAAATAAATAATCTAACATTACACTTTAAAGAGCAAGAGAAAAACAAAGCACAAAATCAGTAGAAGGAAAAAATAACATAAATTAGAGCGGAAATAAATGAAATAGAAAACAAAAATACAATGAAAAAAATAATAAAACAGAGCTGATTCTTTGAAAAGATTAACAAAATTGACAAACCTCTGGCTAGACTTATGAGGAGGAAAAAAGAAGACTCAAGTAAATAAAATCATAAATAAAAGGGAAAATATTATCATTGACACTACAGAAATACAAAGATTTATATAAGAATACTATGAAAACCTATATACCACCAAATTTGATAACTTCATAGAAATGGACAAATTCTTATCCTATATAATAAAAGGGTAATATGCAAATTGACCCTAACAGCAGAACCACTGGGAATGACTGGTCACTATTACACACACTGACCACCAGGGGGCATATGCTCAATGCAGGAGCTGTCCTCTGGTGGTCAGTGTGCTCCCACAGGGGGAGCTCTGCTCAGCCACAAGCCAGGCTGACTGCCAGCACAGCGGTGGTGGCGGGAGCCTCTCCCGCCTGCTCAGCAGCACTAAGGATGTCCGACTGCAGCTTAGGCCTGTTTCCTGCTGGGAAGTGGACATCCCCCAAGGGCTCCCGGGCTGCCAGAGGGATGTCTGACTACCAGCTTAGGCCCGATCCCCCGGGGAGCAATGACTAAGCCAGCAGTGGACATCCTCCGAGGGGTCCCAGACT